>NC_086259.1:9630000-9657500 GCF_021018805.1 Prinia subflava | reverse complement strand
GCAGTAGCAGTTCCAAGAGTGTCAACAATAGTATTACAAGCAGTAACAGCTCCACAATGGGTACCTCAGCTGTAACAACCTCTCTACCTCACATAGGGGATCTGACAACACTAGGCAACTTTTCAGTGATAAATAGTAATGTAATAATTGAAAACCTGCAGAGTACTAAAGTGGCAGTAGCACAGTTCTCACAGGAGGCGAGATGTAACGGGGCATCGAGCACTAAACTCGCCGTCCCTGCCCTGATGGAGCAACTGTTGGCATTGCAGCAGCAGCAGATCCATCAGTTGCAACTGATTGAACAAATTCGTCACCAAATATTATTGTTGGCTACCCAAAATACAGACATGCCAACACCTTCTAGCCCTTCTCAAGGTACTTTACGAACATCTGCCAACCCCTTGTCCACATTAAGTTCCCATTTATCCCAGCAGCTGGCTGCAGCAGCTGGATTAGCACAAAGCCTTGCTAGTCAATCTGCCAGCATCAGTGGTGTGAAACAGCTACCCCCTATACAGCTACCTCAGAGCAACCCTGGCAACACTCTAATTCCATCCAATAGTGGCTCTTCTCCAAATATTAACATATTGGCAGCAGCAGTTACAACACCGTCCTCAGAAAAAGTGGCTTCAACTATTGGTGGCTCACAGCTCACCAACCCACCAGTATCAGCATCATCTTCACCAGCTTTTGCAATAAGCAGTTTATTAAGTCCTGCATCTAATCCACTTCTACCTCAGCCCACCCCTAGTAACTCTGTTTTCTCCAGTCCCTTGTCCAATATTGGAACACCTGCAGAGGATTTAAACTCCTTGACTGCCCTGGCACAGCAAAGAAAAAGCAAGCCACCAAATGTAACTGCATTTGAAGCAAAAAGTAATTCAGATGAGGCATTCTTTAAGCATAAATGCAGGTTCTGTGCTAAAGTGTTTGGGAGTGACAGTGCCTTGCAGATTCATTTGCGTTCTCACACTGGCGAGAGGCCATTTAAATGCAACATATGTGGAAACAGGTTCTCCACAAAGGGAAACTTAAAAGTCCACTTTCAGCGTCACAAAGAAAAATACCCTCATATTCAAATGAATCCATACCCAGTGCCAGAGCATTTGGACAATATTCCTACAAGCACGGGTATTCCTTATGGGATGTCTATACCACCAGAGAAACCTGTCACGAGCTGGCTGGACAGCAAGCCAGTCCTCTCCACCCTTACAACTTCTGTTGGCCTGCCACTCCCACCAACAATTCCAAGCTTGACCCCATTCATCAAAACTGAGGAGCCTCAGCCGATTCCCATTAGCCATCCTTCTGCTAGCCCTCCCTGCTCCGTCAAGAGCGACTCGGGAACGGCTGATCCCACGTCAAAAGTTTCCAATGGACTTTCTGATGAGGTAGAGGCTGGTGTGCTGCCTACCTCAAACGGCAAAACGGAAGAAACCCCTCAAAACACGAGCACTGTCACTAACATGAGCAGCTCCGTGAGCTCCCCGGCAGCAGACTCGGGCTCCAGCGGTGTCGCCACTTTTACAAATCCACTGATGCCTCTTATGTCAGAGCAATTTAAGGCAAAGTTTCCATTCGGAGGACTATTGGATTCAACGCCAGCGTCTGAAACGTCAAAATTGCAGCAACTTGTAGAAAACATTGACAAAAAGGCAACTGATCCTAATGAGTGCATCATTTGCCATCGAGTTCTCAGTTGCCAGAGCGCACTGAAAATGCATTATCGCACCCATACTGGAGAGAGGCCATTCAAATGTAAAATCTGTGGTCGTGCTTTCACTACTAAGGGCAACTTAAAGACTCACTACAGTGTCCATCGTGCCATGCCCCCGCTGAGAGTGCAACATTCTTGCCCAATCTGCCAGAAAAAATTCACCAATGCCGTTGTGCTACAGCAGCATATCCGAATGCACATGGGAGGGCAGATCCCCAACACCCCGGTGACAGAAAACTATCCTGAGTCAATGGAATCAGATACGGGATCTTTTGATGATAAGAATTTTGATGATATAGACAACTTCTCAGATGAGAATATGGAAGACTGTCCTGACAGCAGCGTGCCAGATACACCTAAATCTGTGGATGCATCACAAGACAGCTTGTCTTCTTCCCCTCTGCCCCTGGAAATGTCAAGTATTGCTGCTTTGGAAAATCAGATGAAGATGATCAATGCTGGCCTTGCAGAACAACTTCAGGCAAGCCTAAAGTCAGTAGAAAATGGGTCAGTGGAAGGGGATGTTTTAACTAACGATTCGTCGTCAGTCGGTGGTGATATGGAAAGCCAAAGTGCTGGAAGCCCTGCTGTCTCAGAGTCTACCTCTTCCATGCAGGCCTTGTCCCCATCCAACAGCACTAATGATTACCACAAGTCACCAAGTATTGAAGAGAAACCATTAAGAGCTTTACCAAGTGAGTTTGCCAACGGTTTGTCTCCAACCCCTGCTAACAGTGGTGCTTTGGACTTGACGTCTAGTAACACAGATAAAATGATTAAAGAAGAGTCCCTGAGTTTGCTCTTTCCTTTCAGAGATAGAGGTAAATTTAAAAACACTGCATGTGACATTTGTGGCAAAACATTTGCTTGTCAGAGTGCCTTGGACATTCATTACAGAAGTCATACCAAAGAGAGACCATTTATTTGCACAGTTTGCAATCGTGGCTTTTCCACAAAGGGTAATTTGAAGCAGCATATGTTGACACATCAAATGCGAGATCTACCATCACAGCTTTTCGAGCCCAGCTCCAGCATCGGCCCCAGTCAGAACTCTTCAGTGATGCCCGCTAACACGCTGTCATCGCTCATAAAGACCGAGGTCAACGGCTTCGTGCATGGCTCTCCTCAGGACAGCAAAGAAGCACCCTCTGGGCTAATTGCTTCGGGGCCACTGTCCTCTGCCACGTCCCCTGTGCTGCTCCCTGCTCTCCCCAGAAGAACTCCAAAACAGCACTACTGCAACACGTGTGGGAAAACGTTCTCTTCTTCCAGTGCTCTGCAGATCCATGAAAGGACGCACACTGGTGAGAAACCTTTTGCCTGCACTATATGTGGAAGAGCATTCACAACAAAAGGCAATCTGAAGGTACTTTTTCCTCTTACTGTTCTTCAGTTTCATTTTCTCCTTGCTGGGGATTTTTGATTTTTGACACCTGTTAATGTTGCAGCAGTGGTACCTTTGGGTGTTTGTGGTGTGACAGCGTGTTTAGTCAGCTCTGGTAGACCTAGATGGCCTCTTGTTGAGTGCTCGTGTTGGCAGCAGGTCTGAGGCATGTGCTGTTTTGACTTAATTAAAATTAAACTACCAGCAAAGGCTATGCAGAGTGTGAAACAGAAGAGCCAAATGATGATAAGGAGTATTAATTAACAGAGAAATGCATTTTGTAACTCACAAACCTCTTCAAGAAGAGAAAGGCTCTTGAATGTGATGTTTTTCATAACTACCATGTAAGATGAGTGTTTAAAAAAACTAATAACATAATTCTGGAAATAATGGGCATTACTTTAATTGATTATATAACTAACATTTCCTACTGATATGAGTTTGAAAAAGCAAATATACTTAAGTTTTAGAACACCAGTTGAGCACTTTACTGTGTACATTTTTCTGTTGACAGAGTATTTCTCTAGAGGTTGCTGCCAGTAATGTGAGATGAATAATTACTTTCAGGCCATTCTGTCTATACACAAGGCTCTCCGATGAGCAATCAGTAAAGGATACTTTCTGCCTGTCTGAAAAGGACGTTTATAGGGTAAAGGGTGTCAAATACAATACTTACCATTGCAATGAAAGTGGACATAGCAATTCTAGCCCTGAAAGCAGCTATCTGCAATTGACAGAATAATGCAAAGTCATTATAAACTAAATACATGTAATAAAAAAAAGAGTAAGAAGCAATGCATTGTTCAGCGGGAGAACAGGTTATTCTGGGTAATGGTGATGGGCTAACCCAGAAGCAGTTTATTATTCCAGATGGGAAATAGAGCCCTGTATCCTCTATCTTTAGTGCCATTCATTATGTAACAAGACTGGACATGCTCATGGACTGCTGTCTTATCTGTTATCAAAATAAGTTTGAAATTCCTGTCAACCTCTATTTTTTGTTTGTTTGTTTCTTCCTTTCTTTCTTTCCAGGTTCACATGGGCACTCACATGTGGAACAGTACTCCTGCAAGACGAGGCAGACGACTTTCTGTAGATGGCCCCATGACGTTTCTAGGAGGCAATCCTGTAAAGTTCCCAGAAATGTTTCAGAAGGATTTGGCTGCGCGGTCAGGGAACGGAGACCCGTCCAGCTTCTGGAACCAGTATGCAGCTGCACTCTCCAATGGCTTGGCCATGAAGACCAACGAGATCTCCGTCATCCAGAACGGGGGCATCCCTCCGGCACCGGGGGGCCTGGGCAATGGTGGCAGCTCTCCCATCAGTGGCTTGACAGGAAGCCTGGAGAAGCTCCAGAATTCAGAACCCAACGCACCTCTAGCTGGTCTGGAGAAAATGGCAAGCAATGAAAATGGGACTAACTTCCGTTTTACGCGTTTCGTGGAAGACAACAAAGAAATTGTAACAAATTAGAAAAAAAACCTCCATAAATAACATTCCTGCAAATAGTGCAACCTAGGGTTGCTTTTTCCAAGCTGCAGGCTACAACATTACAAAGACTTTGTTTTGTACCATGTTCTACTTCTAGAGTTCTAAGAGAGCTTATTTATTAGTGATATAACCTTGCTTTGCAAACAAATGCAAGCATTAACTTTGGTCTCCCGTATTTTGAACTAAATACTAATCGACTAGAGTGCTGTAAACTTGCTGTAACATTTATGGCAGTTGCAAGTCTGTTCTGCTAGGTGATCTTATTCTGGCATTAACTTATTTTCTATATCCAGTTTAACACAAACTCTGGTATTAATGCGATGCCTCAGTGATGCATTAGATCTCTAATAAAAATCTGTATATAAATGTACACTTTGATCCTGCTGGAAACTTTATCAGCAAACACATTGTCTAATTTTTCCAGACAGAATTAAGAAAAGGACTGAGAGAATATAGACTGAACAGTGTGGGTCCTTTACACAGCTCAATTTTTGATTTTTATTATAAAATTAAAACTGCTTTAATTTTTGTAGGTTTAACATTTTCTGTTTTGAACTGTTATTTGTATTGTGCTTTTTACTTGAGTCGTCTTAAATGTTAATACATTTCTGTACAGTAATAAGCACGCGGATTATTAGAGAAGATACTGAAGTGTTGTTTTGGTAGTTGAAACTGAGACGTAACATTTTGCCTTGTAGGTATATTCATTATAGAAAATGTGCTGGACTTTCACAATGCTGCTAAGTATGGCATCTTGAACAACTTCCGTGGATGCACCTGTAGATGCTCCTGTATATACAATAAGACATCACTTTCATTAAAATGTACATACGTTCCTTACAAGACCAAGCCCTACTCCTTGACCAAGGGAACAAGTATAGTGTTTGTTTATTTTGTATTAGGCATTGGGGGGGATGGGGGGAACCTTGGACTGTTACATGCACTTTCTCAGAAAGGTGAAAGGAAAAGAGGTCCAGTTTCTTTAACATTTAATACTTACTAACAGCAGAGATACTGTAATTTTACTCGAGTAATCAAATACATTTTTGCAACAGATAAAAAAAATTGCTGTCTCTGTGTTTTTAAAGTGTACCTGTATTTAGTAATCACTTTGTATTATTTAGCCTTTCCCTTGGTTAACATGAACTGTCCAGGTTGTATGTGTGTGTTTATATCTGTAAGTATGGGTATACATATGTGTATTGCATATTAATTGCTAGTATATTTTTCATACCCCCTAATAGTGAAAAATTAACTATTCAACTCCTCCTTCTCATAAAATTGTAGATATTTTGGCATTTTTAATTTGTTTATTAAAAAAAATGCTGCTAGCAAAGACCTTATTGAGCCTAGGTAAGTTTCCTTTGAAGGAAATAATTTATTACGTTTAAGGCTTGATTTGGTTCAAATGCTTTATATTTGATATTAATTTTATTTTATGAGATTGTATGTTTGTGGCATGCTTACGCTGCTATACCTGTTTTTAAGATGTCCACTTGGAAGCCTCCATATACTATGTGGGCTTTATAACTTGATTGTAAAAAACATACCAAACAAAACCTAATTGCTTTGGCCTTGCACATGATTTGGCTTCCCTTAAACACCTGCCATGATCATTAACCTCAGTGGGAGTTTGTCAAACATAATTCAGTCCAATATTTTCATCTCCTTACATTACTATTTATGAAAAATAGATTGGCTGCCTTCAAGTTATGCCTTCAAAACCACCAACAGGCATACCCAATTTTGTGTCCATGTGACTATATATATATTTAAAACAATTCCAAAATTCACTTGTTTTGTGTTACAGGATTATTTTTCAGGATCACTGTGGGGGGAGTTGCCCACCTTTTTAAACAAGAAGCGATCACTTAGCTTTTCCCATAGCCTGAGCTGCAAATTGGGCATTAGAGAGGATTTACAACTGAAGAGCTGGGGTGAGAAATACTTTTCTTGAGGACTTTTCCCATTCCTATGATTATGCATCCTGCGTATTAACGCTGTAGCCTGGATACCTCTTGGACTTCATGTCTTTAGGACTTTTCCTGTTCGAATGTGTTGGTTCACCTGGTACATGATATGCATTTTTGTTAACATGTAAGTTGTACGCTAGAGCCAGCTGGCTTGTCAATGTGAATATTTAAGAACTTTAAGTCACCTTTTGGTCTCAGAAAAAGGTAAATTAAAAGGATTTTGATGCTTTTATCAATGAAATACTAACTAATTCTCCTTTTAAACTGAATCGAGATTCGTGCCACAGAAAAGTTGCCAGGGAAGGGTTAGCAGCCCCCAGCGCTCCGGGAGGGTTTCCTCTCCGCGGCTTGAGTTTCATGAGTGCCTTTAACTCCAGCCCTGGGAGCCTTCCCAGGGGCAGCGCAGTCCTGAGCGCCCGAGGGGAGCCGCGCCCGGGCAGGCGGGCCCCGCGCTCGCCAACCTCCCCGGGCCCCCGGACGCTCTCGCCGCTGGGTAACGTACGCGCTTGGCATCGTTAGGGGCTTAAAAACAAAACAAAACACAACAGAAAAACAAAACCAGGAAAAGGAGCGATTTTCTTTCTCGTACCTTGGGGCCTTCCCCCGGCCCGCTCCGTGACCGGACCCTGCGCGCACAGCCCGGGCTCGGCTGAGGCTCCGCTGCCCGAGGGGATGCGCTGCCCCAGCCCAGCCGCACCCCGCAGGGCCCGCAGAGCCTTTTGTTCCCCAGCCCTTCCGAAGCGCTTCCCCGTGGTGCCGGCGGGCGAGGCTCCCCGGGACACCCTTCCGGCCCCTGGGGCGGCAGGGCGGGGGTTCCCGGGGAGCCGGCGCTGCCCCGCCGGGCTGCCCGCTTCGCCCCGCGCTGCCCTCGCTGCCGGCGGCGGAGATGGGTGCAGGCGGGAGGAGCGGCCGTGCCCCTGCATCCTCCCTCCGTGCCGGGCTGAGGGAGAGCGCCTGGGCTGTGCCGGGCTGAGGGATGGGTGCCCAGGCTCAGCCAAGGGTGCACGGGCTGTGCCGGGCTGAGGGATGGGTGCCCAGGCTCAGCCAAGGGTGCACGGGCTGTGCCGGGAGCAGGGATGGGTGCCCAGGCTCAGCCAAGGGTGCACGGGCTGTGCCGGGAGCAGGGATGGGTGCCCGAGCTCAGGGATGGGTGCCCGGGCTGTGCCGGGCTCAGGGATGGGTGCCCGGGCTCAGGGATGGGTGCCCGGGCTCAGGGATGGGTGCCCGAGCTGAGCCAAGGGTGCCCTGGCTGTGCCGCCCGCTGCGCGGAAAGTTCCGGGCCGTTCTCCCGTGCTGCCTTCCGTTCCCTTTCTCCTGCCAGCCCCGGCCGGGGCCAGGAGCATCGCGCCCGTGCCCGCAGGGTGCGGGGCCAGGGGCGGCTCGGGGCTCCGCGCCCCGTCAGGCAGAGCGCCCGGCTGGCCTCCTGCGAGGGGAAGCGGGGAGGGGAGGGGGCGGGGGAATAATTTGCTCTGGAAACGCGGAATTTTAAATTTCCCGTTACTCGACACCAGACCGTGGGGACCGGGGGAAGTTACCTCTCCCCAGAGCTGTCCTGGCAAGCGCACAAAGGTGCCCGCGTCGCCTCGCAGCTGGGAGCCGCGCTACCTCGCTGCAATTACCCAGCGCAGCGTTTCCTATTCACAGACACTGAATTAATCCTTATTCAAGAGTAGAATTTTTTTTTTCTTTACGGTTTTGTTTTCGCGGCCTCATTTTTCTCATTAGCAACAAAGTTTTCTTTCCCTCCCTCACCCTTTTTTTTTTTGCCCCCTCTCGTCTCACCCATCACAATTTTATCATCCATTAAAATAAAGCACAGTGGGGTAGGTTGGTATTCTCTTTCTCTTGAGCGTCGGCGATCGTTCAACGCAGTCATTTAATCATCCCGGGTAATTTTCTTCACCCAGAAACAGACGTGATTTATTTAAAAATTGGGCTAATAGCGTGCGAAAGTTGGCCGCTTGGAAAGAGCCCGCGGCGGAGCGGCAGGACCGGGACACGGCGGGGCTGCCCCTCCCGCCGGGCACCGCTACCGGCGGCCGGCCCGGGCGGTTCGGGCTCCCCCGGCCCGGGCTGTTCGGGCTCCCCCCGCATCCGGCCCGGGCGGTTCGGGCAGTTCGGGCTCCCCCGGCCCGGGCGGTTCGGGCTCTCCTCGCACCCGGCCTGGGCAGTTCGGGCTGTTCGGGCTGCCCCCGCACCCGGCCCGGGCGGTTCGGGCTGTTCGGGCTCCCCCGGTCCGGGCGGTTCGGGCTGTTCGGGCTCCCCCCGCAGCCGGAGCGGGGCCAGGAAAGGAGGACGCGGTGCCGGAGCGGAGCAGCCCGGCCCGGGCTCGCTTCACCGGCCCGGGGCACACCGGGCACATGCACCGGGCAGGCGGAGGGAAGGGCTCGGCAAAAGGACCCGATACCGGCGGAGTGCGGAGAGAACCGGGACAGCACCCGGGGAGGGCGGGAAGGAGCGTTCCGTATTGGCCGGGCAGGAGTGAGAGGGGAGAGGAAGCAGCAAATTGCCCGGTTTATTTCGTGGGCTGATGACCAAATCCCAAAATCTTTTCTCGGGGAAAAGTGTTGAATTTCAGTGATCCTAGGCTGGGCTCTGGTTTGAGACTTAGGGACAGGTCCTCCCGGTTACAGCAGGCAACAAATGCCTCGGTTTGCTCCTGCTTTGTGAAGAATATTTGCTGACCATCAAAATGCAAGGGTTGCTGCTTGCTTTGACCATTTATTTGGGGCATGCTTCCTGCTTTTCAAAGTCCTGAAGTCGCACTTTACCTGGCTGTGTCTTTGCAGGAGGCCAGTTTGACTTGGCAGCAGAAGGTGTGACTCTGTAGCATGACAGTTCTTTTTTGCTGTCTCCTTGCCAGTGCTCCATAGCTCTGCAGGTTTGTTTCCCTGTCAGTGTTCAGTAGTTGTCCAGGTTTGTTCCTCTTTGGTTGGGGTTTGTTTGTTTGTTTTTTCCCAATCAAAATAACTTTTTAAAATTTGGTTTCCTTCTCTCTTGCATATGAGTTGACAGATGTTCAAATAATGTTTTGCAAATAAGTAGGTACAGTTATTTATACAAGCTGGAAGCAAGATGTCTGTTAACTGCCAAGCTGAAATATAATGACTTAAAGATTTCCCCTACAACACAGGCTGTTATATAAATATGTATCTCTAGACAAAACATTGAGGAATAGAGGCTTGGAAATATGAATCTTAATAGGAAAGAAGAGGATAATTGGAAAGTATGGAACTTTCTCAGCTGAGAACAGAGTTAGTGAGAGCTGTGTGTATGATTTTCTGATTTGATATTTCTGGGTTTTACATCCAGGTTACAGTTAATTTTGGAATGGTTACCCTGAGCACGTCCCTGTATCCCTTTGACAGTGGCCTAGGAGATGCCTGGAAGATGGTGAGTGCATGGTGATTCCTTCCGGGGAAGATCTTGTTCCAGGGATGTGGCATACCAGGATGCCCTGAACCACATCTGATGACTGAAATATTTTACAGGTAATGAGGCGTAGGAATGATAGTAATTAAAATGGTATTTCTGGCTTAAACCACATTATTGTTTTGTCCTACCACAAGTCTCTTCAGTTTCCATTTCATCTTCTGTTTTAATTTAGACTTGTATGTTTGAATCCACAAGCTAAATTTCTTAAGGGGCAAATTTTCTCAATGGTATGGGAAGGGGAACAGTAGAGTGAAGAAAGAGAGCAGGAAAGAGTAATTTTCTGTGGTGCTGGAGTCTGTCTAGCCCTGCAGGAGCTGGTGAGGAACGTGCCCGTGGGGGTTGCAGTCATTGTGTGCAATGCTCAGTGTGGTGAGCGAGGCCAGCATCTTGTGAGCCTCAGAGCACGCAGGGCACCTGTGAGAACACCCACTGCAGGGCTGCAAAGTGAGAAAGGGATGCCACCATGCTTTTTGCAGCAGCTAATTAGTTAACCCAAGCTGCAAGCTCTTCTGAACTTTCAGAAGTTACTGACACTTCTGAAAGGAACTTTAAAATCAGGTGAGATGGGCACCAAAAACACGTCCATGCCCATGCTATACCTGGACACCTCTGTAATAAGGAAGATTCTCTCTGGAAAGATCAGCCCTGAAACTTCTGATGTCATTTCATTTCAAAAGTAAGAAGTCTCTCCATGTTAGCAGACATTCACATCATCTGTACAGACAGCTCTCTTGACCAGCAGAGTGCTGAAGTGCAAAGGTCTATTTTCATTATTTAAAGGTCTTAAAAATGCAGCATCACAGTGTCAGGTGGGTGTAGCAGAAGCCCTGAAGCACCTGGCATCAGGTGGTGCAACATGAGAACTATTTAGAATTGAATATGGAAAGCAAAAAATGGAGTGGTCTGGCACACTATAACGGATTTAACCCTGCTCATCACTACTTTCTTTCTTTTTCCTCATTTTTATTAAAAGTTATTCCAAAGTGAAGGCAGTGAGACTAATCTGATGAATGATGTTAAGACTTTTTTCAAAGCACTGCCTATTTTGAAAATCAGCTTTTTCTAGCAGTGAATAATTCTGAATTGCTTTACTTTCATCAGAATTTTAAAATGTCAGTTAATACATCATGAAGCTAACATTTGTTTCATATGTACAATAACTAAGTGGATAATTGTGTTCAGTACTAAAGGTGCATTCATGTGAACCCCATCTTTCTGATGGTTAGAGGATCCATAGAAAGCAGATTATGTAGAGAGAGAGCAGATTTCAGAGGTTTCTGTGTCTATTTACTTGTCTAGGCTGTGTACTGAGTCCTCACCTTGTGGCAGAGCTGCTGCTGGGCACGGGGTGTCTGTGGTGGTTCCATCCCCAGTTAGCTCAGCTGTGTGGAACCCTGAACAGACACACATAAACCAACTTCACCCCCTGCTTAAGTCAGCTGAACTTATCTCTCCTAGCACTGAAGAGTGCCTGAGTGCTGCACAGACAATTTTTGTAGTGCTGGATGTGGCTGTTTAGGGTTTTTCCCTTTCAGTCCAGATGTTTATTCCTGTCCACTGAGATTTCTCCCACTTCATCTTTGAATGGGTGGAATGGATCTCATAAGCCCTCTTCATTCATATCACCACAAAGACTGAGTCAGTTCTCACTTGTTTCTTTATGTAAGATAGGAAAGAGTCCAAAATGTACCGGGCAGGTTTGCAAACCATAAGAAGATCATTTTACAAAAGGAGGTTGAGCTTATGTATCAGTGAGTCAGGCAGAAAAGAATTCATAAAGCTCCAGCTTGTTTGAGCCAGAATTTCATGAGGTGTTACCTTCCAAACCAAGCCTCCTAAAGGGACAACTGCCTACAAAATAGGCTTAGCTTAAAATGCCACTGAAGTATGTCTAAATTTGCACTGAAGTGGGGGGAGAACACTCCATAATTTGTCCTGTTGTGACAGAGCACAGCAGTGGCAGCTTAAAACAGGGAGGCTATTACTTCAGCAGTCTCCTTACTGACATCAGACAGGCACCTAGAGTCACTTTTCTTGCATGACCTATACAAAAAGTAGACTGGGCCCCTGTGTTCTCTCCTGGATCTTAAGAAGTTATTAAACCAATCCCTTCTTTTGAAAGCTGTATGCATTCATGCTGGCATCCTCAATAAAGCTGGGACACAAACAAAAAAGCAAACAAACCAGTCACAGTAGCATTCAATGCACTTAAACTTGGAGGAAATGAAAATCAATATTTGTCAAATGGAGGGAAAAGGTAAAATGGATTGAGGAAAGATGTCTGGCTTTCTTAAAAGCCATTAGTGAAAATGAAAAGTTAACAGCAATACTGGAATTTAATTCCCGCATCAGTGCTGTTTGAACCTGTGGTTTTGTTGTTTTCCCTCTCTAAGGATGCACACATATTCCTTTATTGTTGGCACTGTTGAATGGAATTTATTACATTTTAATTATGAGTGATTTGGAACCTTGGAGGTTTATCTGGATGTTTTGCTTGTGGTTAAAATGTGAGGGGATAATTTAGGAAATGGAAGTTTCATTTCTGGTTCTGGGCATGTGTGACCTCAGCCAGTTACTCCAATCTCCTGATGTGTTCTGTAAATTTACACTAACAACAGTTCCTTACCTTTAATTTTTGCTTATTTTGGTCATTTAGATAGGAAACTTCTCACTGGTCTTTTACAACGTGTGTATAACATACACGGTTACTCTCTGGGAACATAAATGGTTCTAAAATAGCCAACACACAGCTATTCTGCATTTCAGCATCTACTGGAACATCTGGAAGTGCTCTGCTGGTACCTCAGTATGTTATTTGCCACTTATTAGATGAAGTTGAAAAGTTAATCCTGTGTTATACACACTTACATTTTCAGTGTGTTTGTATGATCAAATAATCAGGTTTGATAAATAAAATGTGCTGATGGAGCCAGGATGTTCTCAGGTACCCGTAGCTGACCTGGGATGTGACTGTGGAGGGATTCATGCAGTAAACTCTTGGCTCTTTGTACAGGGTCAGATCCAGGCTGCTGCATTTCCAAATAACATTTTGGGGAGATTCAACCTTCAGCAAATGAGATTATTGTACAGCTGGTTACTGCAGAAGGCTCTGAAGTAGCAGGGAGTCCTGGGATGATGGGATGTGTCTCTCTTCATGATCAGTAGTTGTCTCTTGTCTTCCACCTCCTCATTTCTTTCCTTCTCTCTCAGGGGTTAAAGCTCTGTGTAATGTTGACAGTTACTGGAAAAGGTTCCAACAGCAGTAGAGCTGGTGAAAGACAAGACTATTTATAGAAAACAATAAAGTAAAAATAAGTGTAAGATTAAATATCAGTAGCTACCAGCTGTAGCACCTTTTCTCCTCCTCCTGTGAAGTAGTAAAACCAAAGCATAATTTGGAAAGGCTCCCTGCTGGAACTGGAGAAGCTGGCTCATTCTGCATGCCAAAGGGAAGTTGAGATGTTCATTTACAGGATGGCATTTCCTCAGCTTCTGCAGAGCCATTCCCCAGCTGGGATTAGAAACTCACATGCTGTAGGAAGTGAGATTTTTCTGCTGGGGTATAAATATCAGCTTTTGTTTTCTCATGGTGAGTGGACATCTAGAGTGTTCCCTGTGCCACCATAACTATCTAAAATGATGGGATGGACATTCTTCATTCTCCAGTGCAGGAGACTTTGAAATGACTGAGGTGCATTAAAATGTATTCCTCTCTTCCCAGAGCCCAAGCTGGATTCTATTAATATTGTGTATTTTCTCTTGTGGTGGAAATAGTTGAAGTACTCTGCACAAGTCTTAGAAATTGCTTTTAGTTCTCTCCACCCTCCATCAATTGACTTGATATGTATTTTTTTCTTCTTCATTTCATTTTGAAAGACTTGTGTGGATATAGCACTGTCCTTTTAAATGAACTAATTTCAGGATGGGAAGCTTTTGCTGCCTTTTGATTACATTACAAACAGAGTTTGGCAGATTTGGGGGTTTATTTCTGAGGAGGGTGAGAGTACGGTCGCTGCTGGTAGCTGCTGAGCAGTTGGCTAGTCTCATTTAGTTACTATTCAATCTCTTCTGTTCTTTATTGTTCTAGGTATTTATAGTTGATTTTTTTTTTAGGAAAAATATTGATGCCATTATAATTTGTCAGTGTCAAAATACTTTTAAGTACCAGATTTCCCTGAACTTACTTGCAGACCAATAACTCCAGTTTAAAAAAAAGAAAAGAGGGGGTTCTGAGTAATGTTTCACAGGATTTTGTTTCAGCAGAGGGAGCGTTGTTTCCAGAAGAGTTTATGTAACTGCTGAAGATCTGGACAAGTCACTGCAAAAGACTTGAAATAGAGAGTTAACCTATTTAATAGTGGTCAAATGCTGCAAACCAAATTTAGTCTTTATAAAATCAGAAATGTTACCTCCTTCTGGTTCAGCAGTAAACCTACAGTGACTCATCAGGGTGATGTGGCTTTTTTCCCTTGCTATTGTGGAGCACTGTATTGATCAGACTGTGAAATAATACAACAGCTAAAGCTCAGGTAGCAAATATGCATTGGATTGATCTCCTTTTACTAAGCCTCCTGTATCCCGGCATTATTTATGGCAGAAGGATCAAGTCTGGAAAATAACTGATAAATACCACCTTGTGGCACCTGTTTAAGTGATAGGATAGAAAACACTCCCTAGTTTGTTAACTTTAAGTATTGGGAGCAGAAGCGTTGTGCACATAATAATATTATGATTCATACAAACCACTTTCCAACCAACTCGATATATTTCATTACCTCCTTTTCAGCACAAGTATTGATTTTTGTTTTGTGGTTTTATAACACAATTTCAAGGCTGTTGTAGTTTAATGAGCCATGTTTTTATGATGTTTAAAAAGATTTGAAGCATTTGTTGAAATAAATATTATGGATTGCCCAGCTCTTGTCACCTCTTCTTTCTCTCTGTGCTTGGTATCAGCCCAGCATTAGAATGAATAGGGCAGGCAGCTCTGTGGCTTTTTGTGCTTTTTGTGTTTGAGATCAAAGTGGTGCTGGAGAACAATGGCAGGCCACACTTCTGTGTCCCTGACCACACACAGCAGCACCTGCAGAGCAGTAAAATGTCATTGTTGCTTCTGCAGTTTGAGCACAGAGGAAGCACCACTGAGGTGGCAGATGATTCTAATAATACTTGATGTGAATTGATGGGGAAGGAGGACCATAACACAGAGGGCTTTTTATTATAAGCCTTGACTTCCCAAGCTGTGAACAACAGAATACTGCACCTGTGGACTTTCTTCCAATCAAGCATTATGGAAAGCGACAGATTTTATTAACTTAAGGAAGAACTTTTCAACATGGGAAAGTTGTCGTTTATTTTGGAGACAGGAAGAGAAAAAGCAAGTGATATATTACAGATTTCCCACTGCTCATACTTTTCTGGTGTCTGTTGTGTTTTTAATGTGCTATAATAGAATCATAGGGCCATTATTGGAAAGATTTCATCTTTTCCTGTCTTTTTAAGATAAAACAACATCTATGGGATTTTCTTTCTCTTTTACCTGTTATTTCATGTCTTATGTTAGAAGAATAATGGAATTGACAAGGGAATAAATCTATTGCTTGAAGAGATATATAGGATAAAGAGTTATATAGGGTAGCTGAGGTTGGGTGGAAAAGGAAATTGTGTGGAGGAAGCCCTCACCTGGTTGAAATAGAAGTAGTTTATACTGGTCAGTGTCTGTGCAGTCAGCTCCTCCCTTGTGCATCCACCCTTGGGAAGGCTCTGGGAGGGCAGGAGCTGGCCATGGGGGCTGAGCTGGTGTCAAAGGCGTGTGCAGGTAAATGGAGCTGACATTTTTTCAATGCAGAATTTACATTCAACTCCAAACAGGTCAGGTTATCAGTGTTATTTACAACAGCAATTCACCACTGCTTGAGGAACTTTTCAAATATTTCTGTTCTGGGATTATGACTATATATCGCTGTAGGTTTTAGAAAGAAATAGAAGAGCATCAGTATTTGTTTCTTCAGGTGGCTGTCATGTGTCCTGTGTTGTAAAGCAGAGATTCTGCAGAAGCTGGAATTCTTCTTTCACTTGTATTTCTCAGAATATGTGGCCACATTGTGACTTTATTATGGCTGCAGTGATTTTGCTAGCCACAGACACAAGCCTCTGGTACCCATATGAATCCAGCCACATCCAAATTTTTGTGTAGGTGCAATTAATATCTTGATGACATAACACAGGTTACCTTAAAAACAGAAAACACATAAAAAAGAAAGTCATTATGACCATTTTGTTATGTTCATATGCATATTTACAGTCAGTTTTGAAGGAATTAAAAGTTGTAATTCATGTAAAATTAATGGCTAAGAGTTGACAAATCAAGCATGAAGTTAACTGGATCATGATTATTAGCTAAAAGCATACTGGCTTCTGGTGATTCTTTTTGTTCTAAAAATAAGCTCAGGAAGAACTGAAAATCATTTTGCAGGAAACCCTTAAGTAAAGTGATCATGCAGAGTAGCTGGTAGAATATTACCCTTTTCATTTGCACAAACAGATGGTAAGCTTGGCCTTAGATTTAATCAGGGGGTGACAGACAGGTAGTGCTGTTGTATATTTTGGATGGAAACTTGTCAGAGAGACAGAGAGTGTTTCATTCAACAGCCTGTGTACCAAGCAAGAGAAGCATATGCCAGATATTCTTATTATCCTTATTATTACTAACTTATTTTAGCTTGCTGTTGGAGTTAACACATAGAAGAAAGCTGCTGATTTATTTAGTAAACTGCAAAACCTTTGTTTTGGTTTCTTCTTTCCTCCTCCTCCTCTTTTTTGGCAATGCTTTTAGCAATCCAGAACACCCAGAGATGTGACTCTGATTAAACTTGTAAGCAAATAAATGCCTTAACAATTCAGGATTCATGGATCTCTGGCCATATTCTTTTTAGCTAACTTTTTAGATAAGATTTTGCTATCATTTGTTTCCCTTTCCCTTCCCAAAACCTAATACCTGGTAACCTAAGCAAATACAATCTGTTTCAGAAGAGAGACTCAAGCAAGTGCAGCCACTGGTGTGTTTTAATGTCACTGCAGAGATTATGTTACCTTCCTAGAAACAAAATCTTTTTTTCCTCCCCTTCAAATGGAAGTCCCCTGATACCCTTGTCAGAGACCATTTGTTATGGAGAGTTTTGTGAAGCAATCAAAATTAATTCACAGTGATCTTTTCACCCAGAACCTCCAGCTTCAAATAATGGGCTTTCTCAACAGGTGCTCTTTGTGGCAGTTTGACTCCAACTTGCCAGACTAAAGAGTTTATTCTTTAGCCATATTTAAAAATAAAATCCTGAGCTTGTAATTTGCTAATCTTAAACAGCTGCCCAGGAAGGCACACCTGCTTAAAGGAAGTATTTCTTGTGTCTTTGAGATCTAAAACCTAAGGATGTTTTCATGTTTGCCTATTTTCTTACTTAATAAAAATCTCATGTACAAGTCACTAGAAAACCTGTCCAACAGCAATGCCACATAATATCACAGTCTTATTAGGAATCTAATTATGCTGATTGTTCTTGCAGAGGGGCAAAATTTCCCCTTGAAGACAAACCAAGGTTTTTGATACCTTTTTTTCTTTCCCCTGAGTTAGGATTTGTAATAGGTTTCATTGTGAAATAAAGTAAAACAAATGTTTTAAAAGTAGCATTATAAGCTCATTGTGAGTGTTGAGAGCTTTGACAAATGTTTGCTAATCTCTTGCAGGTACTGCTTAAATATGTTTCATGTGAGCTTCAAAAGCAGAAGTCTAGTTTTTAAAAATATTTATTGAATGTCCTGGGTGGGACGGGGGAAAAAAAAAAAAAGACAGTAGATAATTTGGTTCAGTAAAAGTAAAACAGAGTGTATCATTAGAAATACCCGAGCTGCTGCTGATAACAGTATATCTATTTTCATTTCCTTAACTGTTGTGTATTTATAGACTATTATGTATATTCATATTTTTTTAAGAATTGTTTAGTATGGCTTTTTTGGGGGGGGTATGCTTTTTAGACCATGTGTGTTTTTTAGTTGTAGTTTTATTATTATTTTTCATTTAGGCCGTGGTCTACTTTTTTTAGACAGTAGATGCTGATAGTCAGTATATTAATAGTAGGGTATTTACTATATGTTTACTAGATGTTATTTTGACTAAACAAACAGTTTACTTATATTAGTTATTATTATTACTATATTTAAGTTTTGATAATAGCAGAAATAAAAGTAAAGTTATTTTAATATTATATATATAGTATTTTTTTAATATTTGTGAAAAGCCAGTTTTATATATTTATAATACTGAGAATGCTGCAGTGAGTTGGCAATGCCTCTGTTTCAGAAAGCCAGAAGCCATTAAGGTCCTTTATGGGGCAGGTACGTGAAGCCTTCCTCGAGCCCCTACAGGTGACACTGCCCAAAACAAAGACAACGTGAGGCCACCCCGGCTGTGCAGGCACAGAGGCTTTGCAGGGTATTGCTTTAGCACAAGTGTTGGGTGGAATGATGCAGGAAAAACAGCTTGTGAGGAGAAAGGAAAAGAAGTAAAAAAAATTAGTCAGAACCACATGAATGCTAGAAGGCTTTAGCTGAGAAAAGTGTCAAAGCTTTTTAAGTTGAATGCTGAGAAAAGAAAGCTTAGAATTAAGGGAAAAGAAACCATCTCCAGCTGTCTAATTCCTCTTATGTTCAGGGAAACAGCATTTTGTTTGTGCCAGAGAAGGAGCTGACTTTATCATCAATTTCTCCTAATGGAAAGAGAGTTCCCTACACATTGGCTTGCTGCTCAAGACAAAAGGGGGTGATATTGCTTTTTATTTCAACAGCACCATTTGTTTAGGACTCTCAAATGTAAGTATTGGACAACACTAGTTCCCTTAAAGTAGATACATACCGTTTTAGCTCCTCAGCAAAGTCAGGGATTTTGCTAGTAAGGATTAGTTAAGCAGTTTGCCTAAATTCAGCAGTGACTTGGCCACAGAAATAAGAAGGGAATCCAGGCCTGATTCCCCTCTTGTTTGTACTGGTTTAAACCAGATGTAAACAAGAGAAGATTCATATCTCAGTGGCTGAAACACCCGATTTTGATAAAATTATTGAAGTAATCAGGCTCCTTCCTGGAGCTCAGTGAAATACAGAAGTGCTGATGGTGGGTTCCTTGCTCGTGCTGTGCTGTTTTGCAGTGTAGGTCACTAGTACGTAAATGCTTGTGTGAAACCTGGAACAAAGAAGAGTTTAAAGTGTATCACCAATGGGCTGTGCTCATTTGGACTGTTGAGAGCCTTGCCAGCATCTCTTGGGTTTGCTCATCTCATGCAGGTTCTGTTGCACTATTTAAATGTGTTTCATGTGACCTGCTCTGGCACTATCAAAACCAGTGCCTTCAGTGAAATATGTAAATCATTAGCCAGGAGTATTTCCTAGTATCTTATTTCTTATCTTATTTCAGCTTTTTTAAGGAGTTGCTGCAAGGTTGTTTAGTGTAGAAAGGGATTGTTTAGGCTGCCAAGCTAAACACCAAAGCATTTATCCTATTGTCTGTGTGAAAAAAATGTTACTAACCTTGAAGCACATGAAACAATCCCATTGAATTACACGAACTATTTGTACCAATAGAGGATCACCCATTTACATTCATGTTTTCAACCATACTGAGTAAGATTTTCATACTCCTAACCTGAAAGCATACCCAGTAGATTCTGGAGCCATGGAAGTGGGTGAATAAAATGGAATAGTGCCTAAATGCTTATAGATAACTTATAGCAGCAGAGGAAACTACACTGTAGCATCACATTCATGTAGGATAATGGTAATTTGAAACCAAGTAACCTTTGTATAATCTCTTATCTTCCCATTTAAAAAATCATATTGCTGAAGGCTTAGAAATCAGCTAAAATGTAAACAAACAATGCAATGATTTCTTCCTGAAGCTGCTAGCACTATGACTTACCAGCTGTTAGATGTATGTATTTGCTCCAATGGAATATTTAACTTCCATACAGCTGACTAGTTTATTGTTGTTGATGGTGTCACTGATTACTTTGTTGCAATTTGAGATGTGAATAACCTAATGTTCTTATCTACTACTCTTACCCATTCTGAGGCTTGGGGGATGAAGAACTTATCTGCTGTCAAGTATTGCTGGTGTAAAAGTGAAGGATGAAACTCTCTGTTTATTGAGTAACTTGTGCTTCCTTTTCTCTCTCCTCTTGCAAGGGTTGGCTTTGAAATGAAACATTTCCTGGTGTTACCTTTTGGGCAGCTCTGGCACCCTCTCCTTTGTCATGGCCTTGTGGCTGGCAGAGTGAAATACAAATACAATTAGAAAACACCTGAGTTTTTTGTTTGGAAATGCACCTCTCAATTTTTGAAATAACTTTTTCTAACAAATTAAGTAAATTAATTAGGCTAGTACTCTGTCTAATATATGAGTTAAGAATAATGGTGTAGCGATGCATTGATGAGAATATCTCACCTAAGTGCTTGAGATCTTAATGGTGGTTACCAGATAGATAAACAGAGATGCATTTAAATTCTCTGCCTCAGTTTTCCATGTGTTTAAGTAATGCCCATAACTTCCTGCCAAGGGAATTATAGTAACTTGTGAAAAGGACCAAGTGTGCAGTAAGATGTAAATTAGGACATCTTCACTGAAGTCAGACATAACCGAGAACCTGAGCCAAAATCTGTGTCTGTATAGGATGCTTTGTGTACCTTGAGTGGAGCAGGTGTTTGCACCTGATCTACAGAGAGCCCTTCTAGGTGAAGTCTTTCAGTCTTTGAAGTGTATGGGTAGAAGCCATGTTAAACATGTGAAAGAAAATTACATGAATGTTTTGGAAATTAGGCTGAAGCCAAGAAAAACAGAGGTTTTAGGGTCCTGTTGTACAAAGCAGTTTGTTTTCCTTTTCAGTTTTCTGTAAAATACAGAAATATAGCCAAGTAATATGTTTGTAAAATGTCTTATGGAAGCCTTATAGCAAAACAAGGCTCTGTGCAATGGCAGAGAAGGGAGGGAAAGAACAGTGCCTCTTGTGTGACTACATTACAATAGGACAGTCAATGACATTGTAATTCCTAGGAATCTTTTCTCCAAACGATGCAAAAAAGTGATTGTCTAGAAAGAAATCAACAACTTGCCTGTTTCTTATCAGAGCAGCTATGTTGCCTTCCTTCCTTTTAGTTAGGGCTGCTTAATCCTGTCTTTCAGTGTGTGTGGGGTGTGTCAGCCTGGTTGGGATTCATGGAGAAGAGCTGGGCTTTTGCAAAGGCAGATGGAGTGGTGCTGAACATTGCTCTCTGAGGGACACACAGGACTAAAATGCAAAGAGCATGTTAATTACATGGTATGTAATTTTAAAATATAAATTTCATGCTCCAATCAGTGCAGTGATCATGGTTGTGCCACAGAAGCCACTTTTATTGTCTCATTGTAGAGACTGATTCATTAGCTCAGGTTGCTGAAGGTCATTTATTGCAAGTCTGCTGTAAAATGGCATCTGTAGTTTCAGGGGTTTGTATTTTCTCTTATCCGTTTTTACAACCCAATATCCTCAGGTTTCTATTTTAGCTGTTTTTCTAGAGTTGCCTTCCTGTGTGTCCAGTTTTCTGAAATGCTTGTAGCTACTTCTCCTGCAAAGGGAGAGCAATGCAGAAGGAGCAGGGGCTGTCTGTAATAACTCCCTGAACCACTGGATGGTGTTTGAGGCAGTCTGAGCTCCTGGGTGAAGTCTCTCTGCCCCAAGTTGATGAATAGCTTGTTGTGCAACTGAGCTGAACCAGGCCATTTTAGTCACCCAACATGAAACTTTCTGTTCTTCGTGTTTATGTAAGACTATTGAAGTTAGAAATGTTTAGAAGAATAAATATGCTCAAATGTGATTCTGTTGATGATAAATGGACGAGTCCCTTCTTGATGTTAATTCAACTTTACCATTACTGCCTAAAGCAACCTTTAATTCCATTCTTGTTTTTTAATTAAAATGGGTGGGTTACTCTGGGCTGGATTTGCCTCGTTTTCTCCCACTGAGCAATACTTCACACTGTTGGTGGCCACTGAAACTTAAGTAGGGCCAGATTTACTGGGTTGTTGCACAGCACCACAGGGCCAGATTTTGTTACTCCTTCCTGGAAGTGATAGCACTCTATGCTTATTTTAAGCTAATGGCATTGTAGGACTGGAAAAATAAATTTCCAATTCTTCTTATTCAGAAGATAAAAACCTTCAGATGACTATCAGGATCTATGTTTTGTACCCCAGCCCCCTTCTATATGTGAAACACACAATGTATCAGTTGTCTAAATTAGATTTTTTAGGACTGAGTTTTGTATTCATCCAAGAGTCATCTTTTAGAATTAATTTGAACTGAATAAAAGACATGCCCTGGATTTCAGCAATGTCTGTGCACCAAAGTGTTGCAAAAGTATCATAGAACAAGTCTGGTGCTATGTTCTGTGTCTCTCTTCTAACTGCTAGTTGAAAACTTTGAATGATAAAGTTTAAACTGCCCGACAAAAAAAAAAAAAAAAAAAAAAAAAGTCAAGTTCATTATTGCCACCTAATTATTTCTTGAGTGCTCTTTTGGCCTCATTTTCTTTTGTATTACATTCATTCTTCAGACTGGTTTGTTTTGGGGGGTTTTTTTGAGTGTGGGCTGGTGGTGGTGGTGGGTGTTTGAGGTGGTATTTTGTTGTTTCTGCTTTGTTTCACCAACAAACCTGAAGTTAGAGGACCTGTGCTTTTATCTTTGCTGTAGGTGACCAATGTCTTTGGGGCAACGTGTAGCCAGCACAAGAAAGCTTCCAGAATAATAGCACCAGGTCAGTTGCTGCCAAACTGAATAACATCAAGGGCGTGCACTTGCCTTCCTCTCTTGTCCTGCACTATTGAAGAAACTAGGGAAAAAAAGTATCAGGAATGTTATTTAGCTCAGGAGTTCTTTATGGGAGTATGCAAACAAGTGGAAATGTGTGTGACGTCTCTTCCTCTCTAGCTCAAATAACATTTTTTCATCTTTAAATAGAAAAGAGGTGGAAATATACACTCAGCAACCAATGCTAAAGGAGTGAAGTTTGAAAGACTAATTGTGAAATCTGATTCTGTATAGGCTTTGATGAGCATGCTTTGACTTGGAATTGCAGTTTCTCTAGGCTTGATAAAAACGACAGAGAATTCAGTTGGAAACAGACCTGTTGAATCTCCCGAGCTTTGTGTCTCATCCAGAAAGTGTATCTCAGAACAATTATAAAGGTAGTGATTTATAGCACAAAGTCACCTTGATTCCTGAGCTGTTACAAGCGCTTTCAACTTACATTATTTTCCAACTGTGTCACTCTCCCTAACTATCTGTGTCACAAAGCATTATGCCAAAGACATCAGCTGTAATTCGTTTTCTTAAATATCTGACTTTAAAATCTGTGTCAGGCAATTTGTATCATCTGTCAAACAACTGTCAGAAAGGGCCAAGAGGGAAACACCTGAGAAAAGCAAAGTACTGCAAGAGCTGTGTGTGTGCACGTGCTGTGTCCTGTGTGAGCAGCTACCTGAGGAGAGCCTGGAAATCCCAGTGACACTGGCAGGACTTTTGTATCAGTGCAGATTGGAAATGCAATCTTGGATCAGACTGTGGGGCTGCTGGCTGTCTGGTGGCCTTGGACAGTTGGCTGCTTCTTGCAAGAGCTTTATGGCTGGCCTTAAAATGGCTTGTAACCCTTTCCATCAGGAGCTGGAGTCTTACCCTGACATCTTGGCTAAACTGAAATTATACTTTACCTGTTAGAAATTATTCTAGGGTTTCATTTAATTATTCTTTGTGCACCAGTGCTCTGACTTCCTAAATGGAAGAGTTAAACTGGCTTTCTTTGTGTGTAGCTCTTTGTAAGTTGTAGAATGAGATACGTTTTTTTCCCAACCATGTTACACTTATTTTCTTCAGTCTACAGGAGCTTTCTGTAGACTGTAATGATTCTTTTTCTTTCCCTCCTGCCCTGAATTTTTATGTGTCTTTTCTTCACTATTGAACAGTAACCATGTTTCATTCAGGTATTATATATGTTTCACTGATACCAGTGTTTTGTCCCTAGACATAAATCTGATGGTATGATGAAATCTGTAATGGCACAGAGGAATGGAGCCTCTCCAGGATTGTGGCTTCAATTTGGAAAGTACAGGAGTTTAAATCTTGATGTAAAATATTTATTTATCTGTTTCTTTAAGAGGCAGTCTGTGCTTTTACTGTAATGATTTTCTGGAATGTGTAATTGTGCCTCATAATAAAGTCAGTCCTTATCAGTGCTGTTAATAGTTGCTAAAATGAGTGTGTCCATATTCAGTAGTGTAGGAAATCATCTTTCAAGTATTTGTTTTAAAAATGATGGGCTAGTGTCAGAGCATGAAAAGCTATGGAGGCATTAATTGTCTCTTCTGTTACTTTGCTAAACTAATCCATATAAAAAGAGCAGATTAAATTGTCTGACCCTCATATATTTAATGATTGCTGCTATTTGACTAAGAAACATTTCTCAGGAAGCCGCCTGTCACAGGCTATCAATATTCTTTTCATCCCATGTTAGTTATTGGTGCACTTTGTTACTCTCCAAGATGGCCTGTCTCAAGTGGTTCTTCAGCTTGCACTGCAAGAAAATGAGATGCTAAATGGTTGCACAAACAATTTGATTATAGTGTTTAATTCCTGCCCTATGGATTTCCAAGATCACTGAACCTTTTTCTTTTTTGGTTGTTATTATTATTACCCTTCTAAATGATCTTCCTGCTGCCAGAATTATTTCATTCCTTTTTGTCAAATTGCAATTTCACCTCAGCTTTCTGCAGAAAGTGCTGGACTTCTCATGTAATCTTGCTCTAATAATTATCCCTGTCAGGATATAAGTACATTGTAATGTGACTGTTGTTCACAGTTAATATTAGGATTTTTGCTGTACATCTAAAAATACACAGAAAGAATGAAAAGTTAGGATAATTCAGGCTTTTCCCCTACCATTTATATCAGCTAGAATGTTGTATTTCATGTAATACCTGGATGTTGAGAACAAGTTGATGACTTTATCAAGGTGTCTTTCATGTGGTGGTTGTTGGCTGTCTTAAGTTCATGTTTAATTTTTCAGCAATCCAGATTCCTACCATATCACCCTGATTTACTTATTTTGAGTGCACACGAGAGCTCTGATTTGATTTAAGCTTTTGTGAGTGAGGAGGTTTGCAGGAGAGATCCCACTCCCAGGGAGGCTTTGCTGCACTTTGGTGCTGCTGTCAGTGCACTCTGCATCCTCCCTACACAACCTTTTCTTACTATTTCTTAAAAATGTTTTGTCAAAGACATAAATCAGAGGGAATAATATGCTGTAACAATCCACAGTGCTGTGCAAAGGTGCCATAGCTGAATGTTGTGAAATACTGTCAGCTTTGCAGAGGGGTAGAAGCCCAGACCATTGACCAAGACTCGTTGATAACAGTGAAGTGACTACATAGTGCTCTGAAAATGAGAATTTTGCCCTCTTTTTCTGGGAGTAAATTAGGTCAGAGTGTTCCCAGAATTTACATTTCAATTAAAAATCACAATAATAACACATTGTGCTTATGGTGAATGACTCCTTCTCAGGGAAAGGTGATACCTCCTGTTACTTTGTTAAAGAAAAGACCCTTCATTTCATCAGTGGTAAGAACTCTTCTTCCTTGTTCGTCCTCTTCAGTTAATTTAAACCTGTGTGAGAGTAATACACTGTAATCAAACCTCAGGCTTTCACTGTCTGGCTTAGATATGTTTGAGTTTGTATATTTTGGCCTCTAGAGGTCTTTTGAAATATAAAGAAAACAAAACTTTTCTTTGTTTTCTTTAAGAGATACCCACACCTGAAAAGTTGATCCTCTTTCCTTAAAAGGGATTGTTCTTTTGGTGTGGGGAGAAATTGCTCTAAAATGCATTATACAGAGCAGCTCACTTTGACAGTCTCCTTTTTTGTACCAAGGTTTGTAAATCCTTAATTATAAAGCTATTATTTCTGGACCATCAGAAAAGAAAAAGCCTCTTTTTTTTGTATCAATTACAAAAGAAGAGTAATGTTGGTTACAAGTTTTATTAATTTGATTTCTCTTCTTAGGCATTTTATTTGCAGAATAGCCACAGTCACCATATAGTGTTTGTTTCTGGGTACAAGTGCAATAAATGTTTTCAACAAAATTTTCAAAATAGTCACCGAGTATAGGGGTTCAAATAGTAGCTATCCACCACTGTAGGGAGTCTGTGAGACTGAAGAGTAATTTATAGAAATGTAATTTGATTAAGTTGCCTGTTGTCTACTAGAACTGTGGTGAATTGCAATCAAAGCTTTCTTTCTGAACAAAAGCGATTACATTGAAATTGTGTGTATGCATGTGTAAAAACTATCCTGGAGACTTCAGGTAGACACCTAAGAACTAAGCCAAAACTGTCTGTTTTCACTATTTTAAGGAATGCTGAGTAATTCTGTGGCCTCGCCTTGAGCAAACAAAACAGGCATTAATCATCTGAAACTTGTCTCAGCCTAAAAAATCTCAAGCTGTACATCTGACTTTTTTATTTCCCCCCCGCCCTGTACAAAATAAAATCAACATTATGGAAAACTTTCAGAACTCATCTGGAAACTGGTGCCTTTTTGGAAAACAGTGCCTCTTTTCCCCTACACCTAAGTAATATCATATAGAAGAGGAAGAGCTTCACAGCGTGTCTCTTCCACATGTTATCCCTTCCTTGCACAGCTTTTGTGGCAATCACTGGTGAGCTGAGTCTCTGTTGCTCCAGGATCTTTTGCTCCAGGCTCCTCTTGGCTGGCTGTTGGTCATTGCTGTGTCTGCAGGGCAGCAGTACCCAGGAGTGCTGCTTTTTGGGGTGACATAGTGGTGAGCTCATGCATGGTGCCAGCTTCACTTACAACACGCCTTTGATCCACTTCTGTGGTACCCTGCTTCCAGTGGTTTCAGGCTTGTTGTCTTACAGAGTCCGTGCTTTTGAGCAAGATAACAGGGGATTCCTGCACTCAGTACATGGCAAGGGGTAGCTCAAAAACTCTCTCATGTTTCCTCTGATTTAAAGAATAAAATCAGCTCTTTCTCCTGGCATTCAGGGACAGAGTATTTTTAACACATGCTTACATGCAGCACAGAAAGCCCAATTAGGGCTGGAATGTTTTCTGTGTCCTGGTATAACATGATGACTACAGCTAAAAAAGAGTCTGGTTAGGCCTCTGAGCATCTAGAGGTTGAATTAGATGGTGTCTTCCAACCCCTACCATTCTATGACAAAAAAAATATCTGCATTTCTATTTGGAGAGAAAGAAGTGTTTGAGTTTCAGGTGCATGTCTGAACCACCAAAAAAAAACCCCCAAAAAACAGGCAACAAAATGTCAAAACACAAAAAAAGTAATTAAGTAAATCTATCTGAAGTGCTGAATGTATTTGATCACCAATGATATATTTAGTTCAGATGAGGT
>NC_086259.1:9422500-9625000 GCF_021018805.1 Prinia subflava | reverse complement strand
GAGTGTACCATGATATTACTGAAGACATTTAGCTGCAAATGGGATTTGGGTCAGTGAAGTTGTCTAGGATTTATTTTGCAGAAAACAGATCTAGGAGGTATAAAATGGTAAATTTAGTAATCAAAGGCCTGTATTTTGGCAGTGAGATCACTGAGTTGAGAACTGAGTGTCTTCTGGTCTTTACACTCCAGTTAGCTGCAGTCATTTAGGTAAACAAACAATGTATTTATTGCATATGGTTCCAAGTTCGTTGTGACTGTTAATGTAGAATAGCCTATTTGCTGCTCTGTTTTCCAATCCACTAAATGAATAATTTTCTACATATAGGGTCTGCCACACCTTACTGCATAAATTGTTTGCTTTATTTATGTGTGCATTTAGTTGTACAGCTGGTAAGTCATTTGTTCAAAAGAGGTAAATGGTTGGTTTTGATCCTTAGGCTGTGAAACAGGGATTCACAAAATGGTTATGGTCCTAACAAATTGACTGAAATATTGGGAACAACTTCAAGGATTTGATTTGAGCATCTGAATTAATGCTAAGTCCTTGTTTTTTCTGCACTCTTGATTGTATTTTAGTGTTGAAAGCTCAAGAGCTTTAGAAAGGTTTAGTTATAAGGCTTCCTAGGAGCACCTTTTCTGCTGACATTGGCTTCTGCTCTTTTTAAAAGTGCAAGGTTACACAAAGAAATGCAGTCCTTGCCAATGACTCCTAAAACCATTGTCTGAATATTTCATATTCTTGGTGTTCTCCAGGTTTACAAAGAGTCCACCTTAAACACTTCAGCTGCAGGATCTGCACATGCTTGTGCTGTTTACAGGGGTAACTCAGTAGGGTGCTGTAAGAATCTGAGTGCCTCTGATCATCTGTCATGCATGAAATACCTGGCAGATGATTTCTACCAGGTGTAAGGCCAGACTCTGAGACCTTGGTTCATACAAATGAGATCAGCAACACTGGTTAATTATTACCTGTTGAAACCAGAGCTGCAGTTCTGGGTGCAGTCAGCACATGAGGTTCAGGCACTCTGAGCGCCGCCTCCACGGTAACGATTCCCTCACCTCAGTGGGAGTTGGGGTTTTTCACCCACTCAGTTGGGTTCTTGTTTCTACAGAGCTGCTTAAGCCAGACCCTTGTGAACAATGCAGTCTTACACTGATGGCTGGTAGGGGGCAAAGGACTGGTTTTCAGTGTCTTGGAAGCTTTTACAGGAAGGGGTTCCCAGTGAAATGTGTAGCAAAGCTGTGTTCCACTGCAGTTGTGGAAGGAAACAGGATTTCTTTCTCCTTAGCACCACTGAGCTAGCCAGCTTTACTCCTGCAGAAGCTTTCACTTGTTTCTGGTAACAAATCCCCATTTTCTGTGCCCTGTATTGTTTTCTGTGTGCCATTGTACTATGATCTATCCTATTGTGTTTTGTGTACTCTCTACCTTTCTTCCAAATGGTGTCTAAACAATATTTGGCAGAATATGTACATACAGATAATTTCTGTGTCTTTCTCATGTAAAAATCTGGTACTAGGGAATCCTACTCTAAAAACAGATGCTATTTTATAAAAAATCACAGTGATCATTGAAGACTGCACGGGACTTGGGCTGCATGTGGTTGGTGCAATCCAAGCAGTGTGTGCTCCTGAAAATTCAGAAGATGCCTTGTTTTGGTCCCTCTTTGGTGTTGCCTGAAGGTCGACTGGAATCCCTGGAGTTGTGGACAATCCTACATCTTCTCCTGCGAAGAAAGTACAGCTAGCACAGAGAGGAGTGGATGTTGTTATGGAGTGGGACAGGGAGGATTGGAAAATTCATGGGAAAGGCTGTCGGATGCTGGTTCCTATAGGAATGCTGACTTTGCCTTTCTTTTAGCCCACAATTGTCAGCTGTCAGGTTTTCAGCACACGAGGTGAATTTGAACCCACATGTGCTGTTTGTACTGCAGTCATTGACAGCTTTTTGCCCTAAGTAGGGTAAAAAGCTACCAAGAGACCTCACTAACTTGAAAGAGGAAAAAGTCAGAAGTGTATGCCATTAACCTATGAGAATTTCTCCAAGCAGAATTCCAAGTAAATGTCTAAAATGTCCTTTGAGGGAAAAAAATAGCAGCACATTTAATATGTTCAGTCAACGTGAAACTTCTGTCCTGCAGACCCAAAGACTCTCCTCAACTGATGTAAATTCTCTTAGGCCAGTTACAGTACAATTTCTCTCATCTCCAAATCTGTTCATTTGTTACATCCCCAGGTATGATTGCTTTATCCTGTCAGAAAAGAATGGATTGTTGTGTGTATCACCAAGAGGAAGCAATCACAGCGTTGTGAACCCTACCAGTCAGTACATGAAACAAATAGAAGTGACATAAGGAAGGAACTTTTTCCAGAGGAGAGATAGAATATGCAAAAGAAGGAGCAACATAAATGAAAACAGCTGAAAGAGCAAAATTAAATAATCTCAATAAAGCATTGACTGCTCTATTAATAATAGCAGACCTTCATTAAAGGTCTTGTGTTTTAGCTATAGGTGATACTGTGATTTTGATTATGTAATGCACAATGTATAGTGCTGGTGCAACAATCTAGAGATAAAATGCAGACTCTGTACATCCTCTGTAGCCTCTGAATTTCTGGCTCAGATGACAGACAGACTGAGTAGTAGCTGTTCCAGATTAAAGCAGTTTTGTAGAATGTGAACAGTTTCTTAGTGTGAGCCACAGTTAGTGGGGTACTCACCAGCTGGCACAGAGCTGAAGACAGGCTGAAAAGATAGTAAATAGTCAGGCTAATGTGGGGAAACTTGTTTTGCTCTCTGTGATAATTGGGAGGGCTCTTCACCATGACCTGGATGATCCATACTTCTCTCATGTTAGTCTGGTGTCAGTAACGAGTGTTTCATTCTGCTGTCATGCACAGAACCACGTGTACCATGCAGTGACATACAAGACCATCAGCTTTCAGCCCAGGGGTGCCCACATGTTTTTCAGGTTTATAAAACAGTGCATTCCCTTTCTTTCCTGAGGTTACACTGAGGGGATCCAACCACACAGAGGCTGTAAAGCAAATAGATAACAAGGACACTTACCTTGCATGGCACACAGCTCACTCTCATGCTAAAGCAGGTTGCTGTGTGCTAGAATCCTTCTGGTTAAAGAAAATTGATGAGCTTGTTGAGGCTGAGAGAATGTCCAGCCCCTTGGATTTCCTAGAAAGGTGAGTTGGCAAGCGGCAGCCACTCACTGCTTTTTGCAGGAGGAGATTAGGGGTAAGAAAGGGTGAGATCAGTAGAAAACCTCTTGAGATCCACCTTGAAGTGATTCTTGATTCTAGTGCCCTCTTGAAGGGTTTTTGTGAGAAGGCAGGCTGAGGCATTTATTCTCTCAGAGATATTTTGTGCCAAAAGAATTTTCAATAAAAATTAAAATAGGAATTAGAAGAGAGATCCACTTACAAAAGAATTGGGGAAGCATTGTGTTTATACTGAGAAAATGCATTCTATCCTTTTCATTGTTTTAAAATGTAAAGAACACAAATGGCTAATAAAGATTTTGAAACAATGAAAAAGTTGAACTAAGCATTTGAAGCACCGTGCCATGAGCAGTGAAACTGTTTCACTACCAAATAAAATGCAGCCTGGAAATGTCACTTTGTGCTGGTGTGTACAGAGATGTGTGCATGAACACATCATACATTTGTGTGAAAAGTTCATGCACTTTGTGTTCTTAATTCATGCAGAGAGAAACTTTTACCAGTTTTCACTTTATTTGAATGGAAACCATAAAAAGTTTCTTAAACCAAAATCAGATGAAATCTGCACGTTAAAATTAAAGAGTTCTTTGGACTTTACAAGGTTATAGACTGCTGACTGCAGGGATTGCAGCTGATATTCAATAACATTTGAAGCTTGGAAGTAAGCTTTTTAATTTATTTTTTCTGTTTATCCCTTAGAAACTACTTGCTTTTCAGCTGTTAATGCATTTCCAACAGAAATTTTGTAAATTATATTGGGCAACATTCTCAGTGAGAATAGATTGTGTAAGTAATGGTAATGGCTTCCTCCTGCTGCTTTTGGCAGTATGGATATTTGCCACACACACTTATTTAAATTTCTTGGGCCAAGGAACTCTTCAAGGTTCAAAACATTTGTTACTCAGACACTAAATTTAGTGGATAATAATTTAGGAAATAGAACTGATGAGAAAGGTTTTTAAAACAAATGATTGTTGTATATCACAGGGTTTAGTTTCTTACAAGAAAGGTCTTGTGTAAACCAACTTTTTCATAGAAGACATTTTTAGCTCTATGTTCTTTATCCTAAATCGCTATTATATGATTTTTTCTTTCACTAGAATAGGAAAAATGTAAGATTCTTTACTTCTTAGGTAAAGAAATTACCTTCCCTGGCAGATATTATAATTCACAATTTTAAGGTTTTAGGGAGAGATCCTTTCTTATTACCTTTTTGACTTTACCTTGTGCCAGGCTGAGCTGAGGGCAGGAATCCATATGCAGGAACTCTGCATTCCCAGCAGATTAGGACAACAGGGCGTGGCTTAGGCTCCACACAAAAGAAAGTATTTGCAAGATGCTATTTGGTCTGTACTAAGCTAGAGAAAAGGCTTGGGACATGAGCTGGGAAAACTCAAAATGGTTTAACCCCAGCCTGGAAATAAAAGGGAAATGTAAGCTTTGTCTCAGTGAGAGTAATATGGACTTCTTGGAATTTACTGTTTTTATCAGTTTACTCTGTTACTGAGGGATAAAAGTGAATTCTTTCATCTTAGTTCATTCAATGCAAATTTCTGAAATTTGCTGCCATGGGCATGTTTCCTGTTTGTAGACTTAAGTGTGCCTGAGGCTTTTCTTAAAATACAGGCATTTAGAAAGCTTTGGCTTCTGTTTCCTTTGTCTTCTAGAAAACAGTGAGAATGTCACTGTAGGTACTGTGTTAAAAATTATTTTTGATCAATTCCATGTTGATTTTTACCAATTTAAAGATGATCTGAAGCCTGTTTTAATTAATACTGATTAAAACTCCAAGATACTGATTAATGCCCACTGAATTTAAAGTAAATGAGGAGAGTTCAGCAATTGCTAGACTTGCTGCTGTTTAAACACCACAGATCCCTGCTGTTGTTTTGCTTCAGTTCTTCTGTGGATGTTAGAGGATGTTATGAGATCTTTGTTTCCCGAATTAGAAAACTTTAAAAATATTTCTGTAAGACTGATAGCTCTAGATAACTGCTCTTAAACTCAAAAAAACCATGTAACCTACCCCCAAATCTGGGGTTTTGACAGGGAATCAAAGTCAAAAGGCAGGGAATCGGAATCCTGGTGAGAGAAGATGACTGAGACACAGGAAACAGTTTTCCCTGAGTTCCACAGCATGCACTATGTGGGGATGTGAAACCAGAGCTATGAACTGGAACAAAAATGTGTTTTGTTTTTTTAATTTCCCCTTAAAAGCCAGTCTTATCTATCTCTGCTTATTATTATAATAGTAAAGCTGTGCTACATATTCCCATGCATGTTTAACACCTGAATGTTTCAGAGATTTGCACAGAATCATTGAGAGAAATGGAACTCTTCTTAATTCTGACTGATTTGGTGGGGAATCAAATCACAAAACTGGAGTCCAAAGCTCTCATACCAGCACAGAGTTTATATATTGATAGATGTGTATATAAAAATACATAAATGCACACACACAGAGTGTTTTGCTTTTAAGCTGCCTCACCTGTGCTAGTCTGACTGCTGTGTGTGTTTGTGTTTCTAAAGTAAAACTGAGGTGTTTCAAAAGTGAGGTTGCAATATGTTTGCAAAAATACACCGTAAGTGTGAAATGTAAGCAAAAGTCATGTGAAAGCTATAAAGCAGGTGTGGGTATATGGTTAATTTAAAACTGTAGTATTTGCATGGTTTCTTGGAGAAAATGATGCATGTATTATTATTATTTGTCTCAGAATTAGTAATAAATTATGCACAGCAAAATCCCTCTCCCCCCTTTTTTGTACAAGTTTTTTTATAGCAAGGTGTCACAGCTTTCCTCCATTCCAAATGCTTGCATTGCACTTTCTGAAGCAGCACATCCAGAAGCTGGTTGTGTTTACTGTGTTACTGAATTTTGAGGGTACTCTGCTTAGAGATACTGCTTTTGAGTAATTGTGTGACTTAAATGAGAGATGTGAGTATGTCCCATGAAAACCTGAAGCATCCCATGCATTCTTGCTGAAAACTTGTACATGTAGCTGTTACTGATGTTTTTAGCCTTTGTAAACTTCCAAGAGATTTTTCACACTCTATTGGGCAATTGCGGAAAAGAATTAGGTGGGGTTTTTTTGTTGTTTTTTTTTCTTGAAGTTATGCCTTTGGTTTTGATCTTACTACAACAGGAATGAAGCTGAAGGAAGTAGTGTATTGTTTATAGTCATAAGGCAGGGAGGATTAAGTAATGACATTCTTATTAAACTTTTGATAAATTAAATGCAATAATAAATTTTCTTTTGTTCTCACCTATGGGACACAATTGTAAGGTATTAACTTGTCATATAGATTTATTCACCTTAATAATTTTAAGCAAAACTTTTCAACAGTTAAAATATTACCTTGATGAAGTTAAATATTAGTTCTTTATGGCTTTCTTTTCCCATGTTTGGAACAACTTCTAAAAAAAATTATGGTAGCGGGTATCTTGACAAAGGTATTTGGCAAAAGAATTATTGTGTGCTGTTGCCATGCTTTGTATGTATGCATAAAGGATGTGACCTGAGAGAAATGGGTCTGTGGGACAAAACTGAATGGTTGGCACTGATGTTATCCTTGTAACTTGGGGATATTTCATCCCGTGTCTCCTTGATTGCTTGGAATGAATATCCAGTAGTGGTTGGAGCCCATTGGGTGCAGTCCTGGGGCGTGTCTGTGTTTTGTTTCATCACATTTTTCATCTCTAAGCCTGTCCTGTGATTGCTTCAGAAGTGGGAAGTGGGGGTGATTCACCTCAGAAGTACACTCGTGAGCCAAGTTACAGCCTATGTAGGAGGTTATACAAGTGATTAATATGATCCTCTTGATCTTTTTTTAATGTTATTTAGGTTTTTTGCCAGTTACATAGAAAGTTTTCTGTTTTCTTATAATGACAGTGAGGGAAATCCCACCCAGAGAAATGTAAGAGTAGCTGTTCTTTAACATAATGCTAACTTTGCATAATACATAATCTTTCATTTTTTACTTCATAATTTTAAAATTTCCCTGTCTATTTATCTATAGAATCAATCATTCTTTCAGATTGCAGTGCTTGAAGCTGTTAACAGCTGAGATCTTTGCTAGTGAAGTTTGCAGATTTCCAAGCAATGTCAGCTTCATTTTCTTGCAGTGCATTTCGATAGACAGGCACGCTGAATGCTGCAGAGAGCCTGTAATTATGTGCTAGTGCCAAAGTGAGTTTGTACAGGCTAAGGGAGTACCTCTGCTTTCAGCTCAGTCCCACTGCTGCAAGGAAGGGTAAGGAAAGTTAGGAGAGACAAATCACAGAATCAGAGAAGGGGTCAGGCTGGAGAGGAGTACAGTGGGTCCCCTGCTCCCAGCTCCCTGCTCCAGCAGGATCACCCAGAGCACATGGCACAGGGCTGGGCTCAGAGCTCTGGAATCTCTCCAGTGGGGAGCACTCCCTCTCTGGAAAACCTGTTCCACTGCACGGTGACTGGCACAGGATCTGAAGGGGAGTGCAGGGAAGCTGGAGAGGAACTCTGGGCAGTGGCAGTGGGAGCAGTGGCATGTCTGTCTGTCTGTCTGTAAATGGGCAGTGGCAGGGGCAGTGGCAGGGGCAGTGGCATGTCTGTCTGTCTGTAAATGGGCAGTGGCAGGGGCAGGTCTGTCTGTAAATGGGCAGTGGCAGGGGCAGTGGCAGGGGCAGTGGCAGTGGCATGTCTGTCTGTCTGTCTGTAAATGGGCAATGACAGTGGCAGGGGCATGTCTGTCTGTCTGTCAGTAAATGGGCAGTGGGGGCAGTGTCGTGTCTGTCTGTTTGTCAGTAAATGGGCAGTGGGGGCAGTGTCATGTCTGTCTGTCTGTCTGTATGGGCAGTGGGGGCAGTGGCATGTCTGTCTGTCTGTCTGTCTGTAAATGGGCAGTGGGGGCAGTGGCATGTCTGTCTGTCTGTCTGTAAACGGGCAGTGGCTCTGTGCTGCTCTGGGCCCCTGCTCTGAGCCCCAGGGAGCTGTTTGAGATGGGGCAGGGTTTCCGGAGATGAGCCCCCCTTTCCCATGGAGCGGGATGCAGAGCCGGCTGTGGGGAGGGATCCTGAGGCAGGCGAGGTGGGATCCCCCAGCTGCCTTTCAGCTGGAAAAGCCATTTCTGGCGCTGTGTTTCTGGACATGCCCCTGTGTCTCAGCACCCCTCTGTCCATCAGCCACAGGGCTATCAAGAGAGGGTCCAGTGAGATCACTGGCCACGTGGTGCAGAGGAATGCTTCAAAATTTCATTAATCTATTGGTTAGCACAGATAAGTATCTTACCCAGGAACACTTTTTCATATTATTCCTTTACTAAAACAGGCCAATGTAAATGGAGGAAGATTTTTGATGGTGGGAGCTTTCTTTTAAAATTATATTTACTCTTTCAATTACCATATTCATTTCTCATTAATAGAGTGTTTCAAGGCCCTGCATTTTTGAAAGGGAAAAGGTTAGAATTATGGTCTAGCAGCTGGTTTTGATAGGGCGCAGTGAGCAAGTTAATGCTTACCAAACATTTGAAATTGCTTTTCAATTTCTGAAATCACTTTGCAGCTCTTCAGCTATTTTTTGGCTGGCTGCACTTTATCATATTAATATAATACTGTGCAGGAAAATATTGCATTTAAGTGTTATGATGAAATCAAGCTGTTATGCTGCATGTGTGTGGTACAGAGTATATTTTTAGTGGGTTTTTTTAGCCTATAATTATGTGAGGTTTGGTGCCTTTCAGAAGCTATTTGTCAAGGAAAGAGGTTCTGGTTAGAGTTTTGATAAGGTAAAATGCATTTTACAGCCTTGGTAAGCTTCATTTAACTGAAATAAACCTCATTTTAGCAGTGTCTGAAGGTATTACCTAGTAAAACTAGTGATTTTTTTTTTTAATATCAATTTGGTAAATCCTCTTTCTTGTCAGTTTATCCAGCTCATTTCTGGATACATGGATTCTTAAATTTCCTTGACACCACATATGTAGTCCTCTGCCAGGACCACAGATATCATTCCAGATGTTTTAACAACAGGAAATAAAATTATTTGTAGCTGAGATTCCTGAGAGCGCTACAAATATTGTGCTACAAAGAGTTCTTGAAGTTTACAGCTGTTCATATAATTCAAAGAAAGTATGATCTCTGTAATCCCCAAACCAAACTTCAGGAGAAAGTAAGATTTTAAATTATGCTTTTGTAGAAGGAATTTCTATAACAAATTAATCATGATGGAAAGAGAGAGAAGGAAATCTGTTATAAATTTTAGTAAAAGATTTAACTTTATTTAGTCATTTCAATCAGATGGTAAAAAGCCATGTGTCTTCATTATGTGGTCAGAATCATTATCTGTTTCCTTTGGTATCTACCATTACATTTTTTCACCAATTATTCATTTTCCCCTTTTATAAACAAAACATATTTGGCCGTCACAAATCCACAAATAATCAGAAGTAGTATATGTATACTCTCAACCATTTACTTCTGCTTGCAACCTTTTACTTCTGTTTTACTTCTACTTTTGGGCTCTTCATAGAGTGATTTTTCTGCTGAAATTTTCTATAATTTAGAATAGCTTTGCCTGATGCTGTGGTAGGTCATTTATCAGGACCTTGCATTTGTTGCCTCTTATCAGTGTTCATATCTTCAAAATCTAAATATTTCAGGTCTGGGAATAAAATCTGGCTCTTTTTCAGTACCTGTAAATTATTATTACTGTGGATGGTTGTGGAGTTGTTCCTTGCAATGTCCAACCTGTTCAGTAGAAGGAAATTGATTATTTTACTTTTGAATCCTGCAGGTCTTTTATTTCATGAAAGCCTAGCAAAAGCTCATTGATTTACACCAGAGTTGGTTTGCTGTTTTCTTCAGTCAATACTGCCACATAATAAAAATCTTGACTTAACCAGGCAGTTTCAGCAATATGTTGTTTAGTATCTGCTGCTGCTGAATACAACCCTGCAGCTTGGATTTAGATTAGAATAAAATTTTCCTCATAGCTTAGACTTTGATCACTGTGTGTGATGCATCAACAGGAATATGAATAAATTATTTCAGTCCTGGATAGTTTTGCCTTGGCAATTCCATAACAGTCAGAAAGCACTAATACTGCTCTTATTTTCATTGTATTTCTAAATGTTTGCTCAAGGGACAGAAATTAATTAATAAGCTACAAAATATGAATAAATTATAGCAGATATTTTAAGAGGTGTTCAGATGCACTAAATCTAAGCCATGATGTGCCTAGTGTTAAAGTTTCATTGGCTTGGTGCCTTTGAAGGCCTAGGATTAAACAATAGGGAGCACTTGACACAAAGTAGGTGGAATTTTGTTTGTCTCAGTGAGTTTATCTGAACTTCAAGGCTGCTCTGAAAAGTTCTCTGCAGAAACTGGAGGCTGAACACTGATGAAGGAACAATTACGTGCTTTAAGAATGATGCAGAGGGAAATTAATTGCAGCAGCATTGTTGTGCTCATTAAGCCCGGCCATTCCAGAGGTGCAGGGAAAATCCAACTGCTTTGTCACCTTCTCACATAACGATGCAGTCAGTCCCCGGGCAGGAACTGAGCAAACATGCTCCACTAATTTGAAAAAGGGGCAGGCACCATGATTTTCCCTTCTTCTGTTGAAAGTAGTGTTAGGTCAGACCTGTGGGTGTCATTGAAAGATGGAACGACTTGGTGTCACATTATAAAATTCATACTGAGATCACTGAGTAGACCAATGAAAAAAATTCATTTTTAGGATAAATAAAATTGATCTCAAGCTGCACATAAGTGATCTCTAATATTTATTCTTTTTTTTTAATTAAAGGAAAGTTTTTTGGATTAAAAGAATACCTGAATTTTCTCTGTCAGGCTGCCTATATATCTTACAGAGATCATACAGTTGGATTTATGTATTCTCAGAAATTTTTCATTTTTAATAGCTTACGATCATATCCAGTTAATAAATTGTATGCTGTGGACCCTGTTCTGTTTTGACAGTTACAATCTTGGCTTGTAGAGCTTTCCCTTTTCATGTACAATGGTTTGAGGGGCTTGGATCCAGCTTTCCTTACAGGATTTGATCATAAATCTGAACATGTTTAAGGCGTGTAAAGCCCTGCACTTTCTAATAGCCGATGGGATTCCCTCATTTCATTTTACTGTTCTGAAAATGTGCAAAGGAGTGAAGTTTCAGGTGTTCAGAGTACTAAGCACCCATTTAACAGCAGCACACAAGGACCTTGAGAAGTATGTGCAGCAATGATTAATCCACCATCCATGTAGCATCATTACTGCAAACGTGGCTTTTATTCAAAGTTGCAGCAGTTTCAAAGGGTCTGTTATCAGAACAGCTGGGGCTCAGGTTCAGCAAGCCAATATGTGGGATTATGTAGCACTCAGGGTCCTAAAGTCTGCAGAGTGTTATATTCATTTTACATGAAGTAGAACAAAACCAGCTAAACAATGGTTCTTTCTATTTCCTGTGGTTTACGTGATGTTAATTTCTCTTAAAATAAAGTGGGATGATTGTTGATTGCTGTTTCAAATTTCTCTGTCTGACAGTAGATGTGCAGAAAGCCTTGGTCCTTTTAAAATTATAAGAAGGAAATTAATGTTTTTTAAGCATTTTTTTTGTTCTGTTGGTTTTGTATGTAATATAGGGATGCATTTATGTAGATATATGTAGGTATACATGACTTCCAATGGTCAGAGGAAATTGTTCTTGTATAGAAGCAATAGAAGGATCAAAAATGAGGTACTGGCACTAGGCCAGTGGTGGTTATCAGCCAGAACAATAATCAATATTCCAAACAGGGCTATAAACAAGTTTGAGGATTCAAAGATAGGGAATTAACCAGGTTTTTTTCTTTTCTGCAGAGAACCTATTGCAGATGCTCTTATCTTGAAGTGAGATGCTCTTTCCAAAGTAAAACAAAGTGACAAAAACCAGACTACCCATAAGGCAAGCTCAGCTTGTGGACAGTGAGATGACTCTGCAGGAAGGACTGAAAATGGAACGTGCATTAGAGTATTAAGGGTCTAAATTTTCTAACAGAATTCACACGCACAATAAGCTTGTTCTCATATTAACAGTACCTTGATTGTGTTTGTGTTCATGTTCCTTGTGAGTTTTTAAGTGTACCTTTGCTTCAATTTCCATTTTGTCCTGAAAGTGTAGATATTAAGTTTGAGAAACAACCCTAGCTAGAATTTCCATCAATAGATGATGAGCAAGAACGTAAACATAAGCTGGTCACGATACACGATGCCCTTGCCCATGTGGTGACAATGTTCAGATAAAGGCAATTCATAAAAGATTAAAGAACTGACTTTTCAAGTACTTTTAACATATTTGGCTAGATGAATGAGTAATTGAGTGTCATCATATGGTTAAGCCTTTCAAACCATACATTAATTGAGATATCCTAAATGTTGACTGAGTCCTCAAAAATATGGAAACCAAATGTGAATCTCACTGCTATGATCTAATTACATCCTCCTCCTCAGATGGTTTCCTTAATAACTTTAAGGTTATTGGTGCATTCCTCACATGCTGCAATACTTACATGTGTAGGTCGAGTGTCTCTGTGCATTATTTTGGTGGTGGCTTTATTTTATCTGGTTCCTTTCCGAGCTTTCTCCCCGCTTGGAGAGCTTGTTAAAGCAGGAAAGGAGAGAAATGCAATGTGCTTTTATTATTCATGCACCACCAGGGCCATAAAGCAGGCTGCAAAGGTTTTGAATGTCCTGCCTGGCACCGCAGGCACCCTGGCTAAATATTGTAGAACATCACCCCTCCTCAGACGTGGTAGAAAAGAACAGGCAATGGACATTAGTAGCCTTTAAAATCTGTAAGCAAATTGCATATTTGTGTCAAAAATGTGAAAGCAGTTATTGATTAAATGGCATTAGAGTGCCCTTGGTTTTAAAAGACATTCCAAATAGGAGGCAATGCTCAAGATCAATAATATATTTTATATTTGTGACCTGAAAAAGTAGCAGTATCGCATAATTTAAAATCAAATGGTTCCTTATGATTCTTGCTCATATATTAAGATTTTCTTTCTTGTCCTCTACACATCTGTTAAAGCATCTGTGACCAGCTTCCCTTCTGCCAAAAGATGGCAGGAATCTCAGGATTTTTTTGAATATGACATTATTTGTCCCATCATGCACAGCTTTGATTGGGCCAAGTTTTTCCTACCAGCAGAAAGTAAATGAAACAATAAATATTTTGTCACGAGTGAATGCAAAATGTGAAGTTCTGCTAGTTTAGTTACCTAAATTCTGATTTGTGTAAATTAAGGTTGATGCATTTCTCTTTTTCCAAAAGCTGTTTGTGCACAAAGAGTGTGTTTGACTTCTTTGGGTGGCCCATAGCAGGGGAGGACCTGTTGGTTGCAGCTGCAGTGTCCAACTGCTGAGTTTTATTTTCGCCTGCCCAGAGCACATAATGCTTTTTCCCACAGTTGGAGGTGTGTGTATCTGCTGGATTTCTCACTCAGTCCAGTGAAACTACCCATTTTTATCATTGTTTACAAGTGTACAGAATACAAAGGCTTTTGCTTTAATTTTATCTCAGGGTAAAATAGCTAATCTGTTTTGACATGCTATCTAAATGACACTCAAACTAGTATATGGACTAACTCATCCATAAGTCATTTCTTTTATACACATGTACTGCTGTGTCCAAGAAAAAGAGTTATATTGGCTGCAAGAGTTTGAATAATAATGGTCATTAATATGTCGAATTGAGGGTCACCACATTCATCCCACATATCAAATCCCCTTTCAATGAGATCAGTTCCATCAGCTGTCAGATTCCATTAAATATATCCCCCAGACCTACTGACCAGCTGACAGTAGAGAAACTCAAAACCATACACCCACTATTAGCATTATAAAATGTGAAATCAGCTGGAAGGAATGATAGCAGAACTGAAAACAAAATAGATGAAAATCTATAATGCCCTTGTGTCTTCCTAAACAGAAACCCCTAAGAGTTAAAATGCCCCCATAAAACATGGAGGTAAAAACAAAGGTTGTCACATTGTTTTCTTCATAACCTATAATGATTCTTTTACCTTTTGTTAATGCAAGATTTGCATAAATGTTTCATGAGGTTAATACAATGCATAAACTGAGCAGTTTATTAAGCAACATCTGTGCTGTTTTCTCAGATAATGCAGTGTTGTTTCCAAGTCACTGAAATATAACCTATCATAAGGTTTTGGTTGTTAAAATACTTGTTTTGCAAGGCCTGTGATCACATCTGACATTTTTAGCAGATGCCACAGTAATACAAAAGAATTCCTTAATACCACAATGTGTGTTAGCAAAGCACCCAGTAAGAAGTGGATAATATTCCACTGAGCTGCTCTGGTTCAGTGCTGTGCATAAGACATGAGAACATCTCGTGTGTCATCTTTCAGATAAAAATACCCCATTTCCAAACTAGCACAACTGCCCATCAGACTTTTATCAAGTGAGATCTTATCGTCCTCGACGGGTTTTGACTTTGCCATAAAATCACTTTATAGGGTTTTTTAAAAAAATTAAGAGTGGGAAAAACTTTACACGGCCACAATTTTATCTTGATATTGGTGCCATATGGGACTCTTTTGGCAGAGAAAAAAAAAAGTTATGAGACTAATAATTTTTAATGAAACTTGGCTTAGCTCTTGAAGCAGGTCATGCAGATAAAAAGTGGGTGCATGAATTCTGTAGCCATATTCTCCTGTTTTTCTGGCAAGGCTTGGAGAAATGTAGTTTCAATTAAACCAGGGCATAATGGAGATATGTTTTATATTATTGATTCTGTAAGAAATAATTTGGACATTTTATTTATTTATTTTCTTAATTTTTTTCTTTTTTCTTTTTTTTTTCCCATGTGTTTTACTCTTCACCAAGAAGTATGGTAATTCTGGTCTTTGAAATTTGCATTTTTATATGCCTTCCCTCACAAATCCCTGATTTTTTTGGTTGTTAATTTGAAATAATACACTATTTTCCATGTAAGACATCCTCAAATTGTGAGGAAGCAGGCCCTAATAATGTAAGGATGCTTTATATTGGCTTAAAGATTTTATGATTATCATGGAGGTAAGAAAATATATTTTTTGGAAACTTTTAATGAAATGTTTGCAGCAATGACTTTGCCCTATATGAACTCGTACACTGGAGTTTATGCTTCTGTGACCGTGCAAAATGGCCAGTGGCTAGTGAGGTAGTGTCTGTGAGAGAATTGTGTTTATCAAGGATCCCTGCTAAATTCCAGGGTGGGTGACACTGCTCCAGAACCTGAATGGCTTCCTGTGTTTCCCTTTGAGCAGATTTGTTTATTTTCTGATCTATCTTGGACAGTGTTGGTTTGCTTTTGAGCAGTTGCCAGATCCTGCAATATGGAAGGGAGAAAGTTTCTCTGGCACTTGCCAGAGTAGGAAAATGTACCAAGGTGCATAAAACCCTAGCAAATCACACTAAAATTGTGCAACTTTATATGGCAAAACTCCTTCTGAAGACTTTGGCTCAGTAGCAGAAAGGAAAACGCTGAATCCAAATGAAACAAAGGAAATTTAGGTTGCAATAAAGGCACAATTATCCCATTAGAATTTGTCTGGAGTACTATTGTTAACACACAGTTAGTTTCAGTGTGAACTTAGGATGCACAAGGAATGCAAGATCAGACCCTATATAATGAAGGGATCATTTACACACATTATCCCCACAATGAAATGCTGTCACCCCTTGGTGGAAAACACAGCTGCTTTTTAAAAGCTGCTTTACTGTAGTAAGTGTGCAACTAGAGCTGGTTGAAAAACATGAAAATTATTTTGTGAAATGTTTTAAACTTTCATAGTTGTCTCCCTTTTGCAGGTTTGCAATAGAATATTTATTTCTCCCCCATATTTTAAAATATTCTGTTCATAATTGTAGATTATTTTGAATTTAAAAACATTTTTCCCAAAAACATGTTTTAGTAGATTAAAAACTCTTATGATTTGAAAATTACTTTGAACTCTGCTGGTTATTATTATTAAACACAAGATGTGTTGCTAGCGTATAATTTTAGGAAAAGAAATTGAAAGGGAAAATAATGGCCAGAACTGCAGATAAAAGTGTTGTTTTAATTGTGTGTTTGATCTTCAGAAGTCATTAGGGGTTTCTCATATCAGAGGACCCAACAGCCATTAGTATTGATGTAACATGTAGAAGTCAAAGGCACCAGCAGAGCCCTGATGGTTTAGACAGAAAATCCCTCCTAGCCTGGATATAGGACTCAGAAAGCAGATTTACAGAGGAACACCAAGAAAATAATGTGACCAGTATTGGTCATCCAGATGACAAATTGTTTCTCTTAAGTGCAGAGATCATTACTTTTCTCATTCCTTTAGAAAGCAGAATATCTCTCTTTTGTTTTTGAGTTAAAATACAAGTAATGTATTAAGGGTGGTCTATTAGAAATAAAAAGTATATAAACATTAGAAGTTTCACATGTAGAAGAGATGTGATTTTCCAACCTTCCTGAGAACAATTTTTCTGATTTTTTTTCGTTCTAATTTTTGTTATCTCTGCCAATAAATGCTGTGCCTCAGCTGTGGTGGTGGTACCCAGACAGGTGATCTTTGCCACTGCTCAGTACAACTGCACTGTTGCCATGGTTCTCCCTTTGGGATCACCCCTGGCACTGGGTACAATTCCTTTGCCAGGGGTCTGTCCCTCCTGGCACAAGGGATGTGTCAGGAGGGAACAGTTTGGTTGTCATCAAGTATTTGGACATCATTCTCACCTTTGCTGGGTCACTGTGTCCCTTACAGTGACTCAGTTACTCAGGTCAGTGGGACAAATCTCTTGATAACAGCTCTTCTTGCATGTTCTAGCTAATTGGCAAACAGTATTTTTATTTTGGTTTAATTGCATTAGACCTAGTGACCAAGTGTCTACAAATTCACCACAGCACAGGAAAGGTGCTTCTTGTCTGTCTCTCTGTTGGGACTTCTGCCACATCTTCCTGCCACATCTACTTCTTTGAAATAATTTGATGCATCAACCTGGCAAAAGTATTTCCCCACCCAGAGGAGGTTATGTTTTCCTGAGGTCTCACAAGTTGTACTGACTGAGAGCAGTCGGATGAGTGGCAATAAGGGAAGGTCTATGCAGGGACAGCACTTACCCTCGGAAGCCGCAGAGAAATTAGTTCAACTAATTCAACTAGTTCAACTAATTAGTTCAACTTAGGGTGAAGCTGTTTCCTAAACTCTTTGGGATTATTTGGCTGGGGTTGCTGACATTTTTGCATTCTTGCTGTCATCAGACTTGGGCACTCAGGGGGTTTTTTCTCTTTCTTTGGAGCAATACACCTCCACAGAGTGAGTCCTTCTCTCAACACACTGAGCATCTGAATTGTGTCTGTATCATGTTCTAACAGATTTTTTGCTGCTTGTGGTGTTTCTTTCCCATGAGTTGATTGACTTGATCAGAAAATGCCAGTGCTGGAGGAAGCAAAGGGATAGAGTGAGAAGGGATGAGGTTGGAGTGGCTGGGACTTTGGCAGTATTTTTTTAGATAAACTGCAGGCAGTTCTGTGTGAGTCAAGTCTGTTGTGCATTATTTCCTGGAGTAGCAAGCTATGGCATCAGGATTGATTGAGTTGTAGAGTTTGGTGCTTATTTATTTATTTATTATTTTATTTGAAGATTGAAGACCGTCAAAGGAATGGCAAAATTTTTAAAAAAACCTCAGGATAATATCATGGTGTGGATATTTTGGGGTGTCTTTGTTTTTAGTTGCAAATGTTTGATGAAAAAATGGAACTTCATATTAGAAGTTCAATTTCAAATCAGATATGAAGAAGTCCTAAGCCCTGGCCCAGCCCTGCACAGACTAAAATGAATTTGAGCTTTGACTTGGATTCCACTGAGTGTGCTTAGAATGTTAGCAGCCCTAACGTGGCTCCCCAGCAGACACTGGAGCCTGAAAAGGATCTGGATTTATGGAGAGATGGCTCTACATTGCAGAGAGTTCTGTTTATAAAACAAACTGAAGGCTTTTTACAAAAGTGGAAACCTTCTGAGATTATTCCTCATTAACATTGCCTAATTGCAGCCCTTTGATCTTTAATTCCCTTGGCCCTCTCACCTCCTCTCCTCACTCTGTTAATGGATGCTCTGGCCCTCGTTTCCAGGGAGGATGAGCCTGTTTCCCATACTCAGGGCTGGCTCTTCGCAGCCATCTGTTGCACACAGGGCTCTCTTGAAGTCCCTGCATTTTCAGATTGATTTCAGTGGGCTTCAGGCCATGCTTTCTGTACCAGACGTTGCTGCAGCCCCTTTTGAGGCTGGGCACCAGCAGTAACACACTAATGGACACGTGCAATCATATGTATGAAAGAGTCCCTGGGCTTTTGTTTCAGTAATTAATCAACACCAGTGTCACATTATTTATGGTTTCATTTTAAATGTGTTTCTAAAGCAGAAAATATTTGCATTCTGGCATTTCCATAGGAACAGGAACAAAACAAGAAATAGTCTAGCATTTATGTATGACAAATAAAAAATGTTATTTTTGGTGCATCTTCTTCAGCTATAGAGAATCACCTACAAGACACATCCAAGCATTCCAGAAATAAATCCTATGACGACATGTGACCCTATAAAAAGACTTCTAGCCCCATACAACCGTGGTTTACACTTTTAAACTTTGTATTCTGTTCTTTCTCTGTATGGAAAATGGGACTCAAAACCTGAAGTAGTTGTTAATGCAACTTCTGCATAAACCTGGGCCAAGGTCTAGTCAAAATTGATGAGAAGGTTTTCAATAGATGTGCTTTGGTTTGACGCTGTCTCAGCTGGAACACCACCTTACTGAAACAGGGTGATTTCCTCAAAAAATCCTCATAAAAATAATTATTTTTACTTGTATTAATTCTTTTATTTGTATTCCATATTCATTTCTGCTCATCCAAATCTTAAATCTATTCAACATTCCAGAGGAAACCTTCTAATGCAGCTTGAGGAAACACTTCAATTTGCATCAAGGTTCATATGCCCATTAGAGGAAGTAATGTGACCTGCCTATTTATCATTTACAAACAGTTCAGCTAAACCACATTTCTGGATTTTTAAAGGAAATTCTGCAATATAATAATTGTATCTATTCATGCTATTTGTAATTTCCAAATGGTAAATCATCATCTGTAAGAAATGCTCTCAATCAAGGGAGAAAAAGACATATAATTATGTCATTTATAATGAATTCTAAAGGAAACAAAGACTTTAAGAGGAAAACTCTGGAGAAAACCAAGGAAGAAAATCCACACAATAATACCAGTTGCTCCTAAGAAGATGCATAGCTAATGAAAAATTTGCATTTATTATATGAAACTCAACATCAAACACTTCAGAGAGGGAACTGTCAAAACTCTGGAGTCTAGGCAAACAAGACCTGACTTTTGTTAGATAAATTACATACTCTCCTTCTTTTGTAAGCATCAATAAAATCAACTTTTTGACAAATAGTTATCTCCTGGGTGCGAGTTCTGAGGATTGCTGCTAATCTTCATCTTTTGAAGCATCCCAAGGATTAAAGGCATGTGTCAATAACAGTGGCCCATGACCTCTGTGTGGAAGGTGCCAGAGTCTCTTTGTAGCAGCCCAGCCTGTGATGTGAGATGATATTTTCAAATGCTGAGAAACCATGGCAGAGCCCTTGCTGTGCAGAAATCTGCAGGCTCAGGATAGATGCTTTCACACCAAAGGGCTCCTGAGTGGCCCACATTGTCTGGCAGAATTGGGCTTAATCCATTTATTTTTAATGACAACTCTAACAAATAGCATTGATTGAAAAAACATATATCCTTTAAATAAAGTAAGTAGGAAGAGAAAAACAAAATAAAATATCCAGTTTTCTACTGACATTTCTGTCTGCTGTCTAGATTTACTGCAGACAGAATTAATTTTAGTGCAAACAGCTTCTGAGCAAGCACTAATTGGTCTTTATTCTCATTTTGTAGATATTTATTAGGCCAGACTCTTCTGTTATGCTAGTATAAATCAATAATTCAGTTGAAGACAATGTGGGTACATCATCATAGACCTGGTAAGGGAATAGCTTGCTGCATAAGTGAGATGATAATAATAATAACAGCAGCAGCAGAAATGAAGGAGTTGAAACTCAGGGGTTAGGTTTTCTGGTGGCTGTGGATTTAAATACCTCTCTTTCTCCTGCCATGGTATGCAGGCTATGATCAGGGCAGAAAGTCAAAAATCCCTCTGAGGCTGTCCTATGGACCTGTATATTTGTATATGATAGTGAAATGAAGTCCTAAAATCTCACCTTCTACTCCTGCTGCTGACATTGATTTCAAAGGCACACATAGCTTGGATAAAGAGTAAAGATGTAGCTGCCTTCTCTGTAGTCCCTGGGACATCAGGAAGGAGCTGCTCAAAGTAGTAAAAACAAATTTGAGCTTTGCTGTCCCTGAGAAAGGGGATTGAGTCATTCCTGTAAAGGAAAAAGAGACAGTGAAGAACAGGTCACATCTGAGCTGCAAACTGTGGAGCTGGTGACAGTGGATTTGGAATCTGCTGCTGAATGGGGTCCCACAGAGCTCTGCAGCCTCCTGTCAGACCCTGGCGCCTCCTGCAGCAGTGTCAGCACCAAGGCTGCCTTGCAGGGTTGAAGCACAAAGGCCATTGCACTGCAGATATTGCACTGCCCGTGGCAGTTTGCTGCTTTGGCAGTGGCCTGATCTGGTGCTGCCTATGGCCAAATACTATTCATGGAGTTAGGGTTTTTCTCTGTGTTTGTGGTGTGGAAATAATTTAAAAGGATGTAAAGCAAATTTTGGGATCCTCAGACTAGCACAACTCCAGAACTTGTATTCTTAGCATTCTTGTCCTGAGTGTACTTTTCCATCATTCTGATCTCACCCAGTTATGCTGTTTTGGCATTGTCCTTTCCTGGTAATTCAACAAATCCAAAATGAAAGTTCATAAAAGTGAAGAATGAGGAAAAGGCCACCCAAACAGCAGGAAAACAGTAACCTACCTGGATTGAACCTATGTGCATCCAATATCTTTCTTACCAGTGAATGCAAGTTTTTCAGGCCATCATGCAGGTCTGAGTGAGAGGAAAATGCTGTCATTACTAATGCTGGGGCTGCTGTTTTCCTGATGTCATTATAGTTCTGCCCATCAAGATAATTCATCCTGAGAAATAGCATATTGTCAGTGTTGGTCAATGTCCTGAGAAAACAATTCAGATTGTCAAAGGAGGTCTGATCCCTCCTCTTATCCCATAGTACATAATTAAGAAATGAAGCAGACATCCCACAGGAAAATAAGTAGAATGAATTGAAGCAGGCAGTGTTCAGGTGACTCTCAATCTTATCATAGCTCTCATTCCTGCACAATTACTGAGATGTGCTTTGCACAACACTTACAATTATTAGATATGTGGGAGTTGGTAAATATTTTTTTCCACTGCTTAATATCTTTAAAAGCAATTAATAGATATTAAACAGAAGCATAAGGTCTTTGTTGTGTGCAAGGAGATAGAAGGGGAGGGAGAAAATGCAGCTGTGTCTGGTAGAGGGCAGAATGCAAGAGAGAGCTTCACTGAGGAGTGGGGAGAAAACAGATTAATGAGGTTCAACCTGGATCAGAGACTGAGGAATTTTTAAATGTATGCAAAAAGTGAAGTGAAGTGAAGTCTGTGCATCTGGAACTTCACAAACATCTTTCAAGTTCTGGCCTCAGACAGTGATATTACACAGTTTCTGCTTTGTGGAATAGTCTGAGCATTGCTTTTCTCTCCCATTCACAGATACCATGGTTACCTCTCCTCTGCTAGCTGACAGGTTATTGAGTGCTTTAGGAAGTGATTTCTCTAATTTTTAAGTTTTAATTTTAAGAACAGAGTTTTGCTGTCCGAGGGCACCACATGTGCTGTACAGGTGGAGCACAGTGTGCTCTGGCTCTTTTCTTAGTGCTTGTTGTAGTGGAAGAGAAAGTCAGTTCAAGGCTGCAAGCAGAGGCAGCAGAGGTCTATCCAGCTGCCTGAGAATGCCTTTTCCTTTGGGAGAAGAATTTTTCCATTAGAACTAAGTGGAATTGTAGAATTAGTGAAGCAAAAAGCAGAACTTCAAAGAAAATTGAATGATTATTCCTTTGTAAAAAAAATATTTTCAGAATTTTCTTGAAACACCGTTGACCATCATAGTGAAGGGCATGTAAAAATAAATGGTGAATCATAGCTCAGTGTCAAGTGCTCACAGACATTGTCTCATAGTAGCTCACCTGCCATTAAAAAGATTTTAAGATGATTTTCTGTAAATGTGAATGGAGCCATGGATATCTGAGCAGTTTGGTTCCACCTCTCTAATAATACCTGAATAATATATAATATTATAATACCTGAAAGTCATGAATGTGGAACGTCAGTGACATTAAATGGGTGTGCCACAGACAGTGCCTCTGTTAAAGAGATCACAGTCAGTGGGGATATAGAATTTTTTGCAAGAGAGCTGCCAGAGGCCAGCTTCTTCCCTTTCTATGGAATAACAATGGTGGACTTCCCCAAAGCATCTGCCTGCCTGAAAATGCAGCCTTAGAAAGCTTTGGGCCAGAACACACAATTAACTGTGTGTGGGTTTGTCCCTGTTGAACCCTCTGCAGCCTATGCCAAGTGTCAGGGAGCTTTTAACTTATGGATCCCATTACAGGCACAAACTGCACAAAACAACACCAAAGACTGTCAGAGAACACTTGCCAGCCTAGGGTGCCAGTCGTAGAGTGCTTGTGTGATTTAGGGTTTATAGGGTGTGGCTCCCTTACTGCTCCTCCTTGGTCACCGTCCCAACTGCTCACAGGGAAGGATCTGACCCACAGGCAGAGAGAAGGAGGCTCTCCTGCACAAAGAGCTTCAGGATTTATCATTTTCTTTGCTCACTCTTCCCAACTTTCATCCTTTCCAGTAATCTAAGACTTGTAATGACAAATATTATTGAGAGAGTTTGATTTGGCAAGAATTTTTACTGCTTGTTTTTGGTCTGTGCTGTTTGTGTAAATGAAAACAGTTGTACCTTCCATAGTTGTTAACTTTACAAGGATTTGGTATGGCTGATTTTAGCAATCCTGCTAAAACCTTTTCTTTGCTGAATTTCTTTCATTTTTGTATTGTGCATTAGTATTCCAGCATTCAAGGGTTAACAGGCTCAGAATTTCCTTCTCTGTAGCTCAAGGCACTTTATTAATTTTGTTTTGTATATTGCCCGGGATTTTTTTCACATTAAGTTTGTTTTGATATTGAGACTATTTTTGATAATTGAGTTAGTTCTTGAGTACAATAAGGATTTTTTTTTTCTCTCTCTGTTCCAGGCTTGCATTATTTTTGCTTTAGCTTATCTCATTTTGTACATTCTCTCACTGAACTGTATTCCAGTGGTTTTAAAAGCACATCATTTTTTGTCAGGAACAATCTGGCCTCTCTTCTTATAGCATGATATAGTAGCATTTATTGTTATAGGTGTGACAACTAGGCTAAGGAAGATTGAAGTCTGACAAAAACAAGGCCAGTAAAACCTTTAGGAACAAACTGAGACCTGGTGTAAGTCAACAAATATTGACTAAATTGTGATGAAATCATGCTTAAAGTGAATTTAGCTGTTATTCCTTTCTAAAATATTTGTTATAGCTTTCTTAATAATATATTTTTCAATGGTCAAGGCATAGAGACTTTGAAAAGACACCTTGAACTGACTCTATTTCTACCTTCCTATTTCCTCTAGTGGAATGAAGAGCCCAGTATTACCAGGTTCTGCCAAATTATTTCTTTTTTTTTTTACATAATTGTCTTTCAAGAATAAAATTAGCTTGATTTTTTCACAGTTTCTGCAGTTTATGAGATTATTCATTTGATGGACTCTCTTAAGTGGATATACGTGTGTGTACTGCAGTCTTCTTCTGAGGTGTGCTGTTACCTTTTCATGAAAGACAAAAGTCCTGTAATGAGTAAATAGCTTTCTAGGTTTCAGTGGCTGAGACTATTTTGTAAATAAAGGTAAGAAATGTAGTAAGAAGTTATGGTTCTGGGATTTTTGTTGTTGTTGTTTTTGTTGTTGTTCTGGGTTTTTTGTTTTGTTTTGGTTTTTTTCCTGATGCTAAACTCTTTTTCAAGGCTAGGATATGTTCTGTGTATGAGGACCTGTTTCAACATTTATCACAAGCAAACCACTGTGCTATTCCAAACATGATATATTTCACTTTAGTACTGCTGACTTCAGCTTACTAATTGCCTGACAGCATTTTCTTTGTTAAGCTTTAACTGTGATCATCACACTTTTGTTGTACTGACAGTGGAAATATTCAGTAACAGACGACCTAAATACATCATAAGCACAACTGTACTAATCTTTCATAATGGGTGTGCTTTTGGAATTATATGGAACACGTGCATATAATCATTGTCAGGAGCTACATGCATTCAAGTCTCCAAAAGCATCAACTGAAAGCATTGTCTGACAAAGCATTCTGATGCTCAGTGCACATGACTTACAAAAAAATACCTAAAACACAAAAACCAAAAAAAAGCAAACAAAACAAAAAACTCAACAAACAAAAAAACCCCAAAATAAACAAATTAAACCCAGACTCATAAAGGTGCAGTTTTTATTTTATAGCCAATTGAAGCTGCTTATTATATCAGAATCAGCAGGACAGACCTGTCATCACCTGCATATGGTCTGGATCAAACTAGTCAATTCCTTTTGTGATGATATGAGCCCACAGAAATCCACAGGCCCTCTTTCTGCTGAATTGACTAATGTTTCTTGTTTTTTAGAAAAAAGACAAACTGCATACATCACGTATGCTTGGAGAGATAGTGTCCGGAGAGATCTAATTCTGCACAGAGAAGAGTTCTGTAGCTTTGGCTGAACAAAGACTGATTTGCTGCTGCTATCACTTTCTAGTTGTTTGAAAGGGAAGGTTCAGTTTCCTGGCATGTAAGCAAAGGTGTGGGAACCCAAAGGCCTGTGCTACGTGTCTGCTTCCACACCAGCTTATTTGAACTCACTTTGCAAGTTTTTTGTTCCTCCGTGTTCTACACTCAGCTGATAAAATTTCACTTGTGAGAGCTGCGGTCAGATTCTATATCAGTGGGGAACCCTACATTATGAATCAGGATGTAGAATAGGAATTTTGTAGTCCCTTAGCAGCTGTAGCAGCCCAGAGCAGTGCAGACTCTGGTCCACGCTCCCTTGGCAGCTCAGCAAACTCCCCTGAACCAGGGAAGGGCACTCAGGGACTCCCTGCACTCAGCAGCTTTAGTCCTCCACCAAAGGGCCTGAATTTGTCAGAAGATGACCTAAAAACTTCAACTTTTTTTAATGTGCATTAATTTCTCTTCCTGACAGTAATATTGTGCTAGCATTCTTTCAAGTCTGAAGCTGAATTACATAAGCAATGCTGATTACATGTTGAAATGCTCTGGCATTTGTCATGTTCAGGCACACAGACAGGGATTTTCACAAGCAGCACTGTGGTTTAGGGTTTGGTCAGTTTGGAATATCTCATTCAGTTAGCTTATTCTGTCATCCTTGTCTATTCCTAATGATCTCCTGTGTGATGTTTAATGAACTCTCAGAAATGGATATATGCCATGGAAGATCTGCCATCTCTCTCTGTTTACTAAATATTTCAAAAAGGAACACCTCCATACTCACAGACCTACCCTGTATATATATCAAAATGAAAGGGCTTTGGAAAAGATACTCTTTTCCAAAATACATGAGGAGGAGCTGTTCATGAACACCTCCTTCTGTCTTTGTGGGTTTTTGTTGTGGTGGGTTTTTGGGGGTTTTTTTTGTTTTTTTGGTTTTTTTTTTTTTTTTTTTAACTGTAGTTTAGTGCCAATGGAATGGATAGAAATAGTAACTCAATTCTACGATGACAATTCATCAAGAATCTTTATTTTTATAAGGCCCCAACAACATTTTATGTATAAGATTCAGCGTGGTGTGTGATAAAAATGTCTAACGTCAGCCAGTGACTTTCATCTAAATGAGTACTGAAGAACAAAGGAAAAATAAGAAGGTTCATTAAATGCGACTCACATTCAAAACTGAGCAGACTGAAGTTAAAAAAAATGGGTGAATTTGCAGTGAGGTTCATAGTTTTGCAAATATTGCATCACAATATTGGGACAATTTTCAAAGTGAAGATTTTTAGAACCATTATGAAGAATGAGAATTACTTGTGCATTATAATGGACACAAAAATGGAAAAGCAATGATCCCTAGTCAGGGTTACCTGTTTTCTGAAAAACTTTAGATACAGTTTTATGCTGTTGATTTCCCTGTAGGCACCTTATTTGCAGCCAGATTATCAAATGAACTGATTAATGGTGTTTCTTTTTCTAAATCTTTATGGGTGGAGCACCCTAGTTGTGGACATGTGTACATATGTCATGCTGTAGCCTTCTTTGAGAATATCTCTTTCCAGGTCCAGGTGGGTGCACTCCAAGTCAGTTCTGTTCTGAAATAAAGTAGGCATAGATTTTAAAAATCACAATATTCAAGGCTGATATGACAGACCAGTCAGAGATGCTTAGGCTGAGATTTTTAAATGTCTGCTGTGTTTCTAGTTGATTATTAATATTTTTTGTATTTCATATAAACAATAATTTAATATTAATTTATTGCTAACTGCAAGAAGCACTAAGAATTATTAGCTTTGTAAGTAGTATCATTGACTTTAATTCTGCTGTTTATGAGCAGAAAAGACACAGGTGTCAATGCAAAATTAATACCAAATTCATGGAGAAGAAAGAAGAGTCTCCACAATTATATTGATGCAGGGGGAAAGATTAGTAATTTACCTTTGGAATATTTGTTATCAAGTGATATTTCTGACCCCATTAATTTAAGTTCTGGTATATATTTTTACCGTTGATAGTTTACAGTTAATACTTTTCTTAGTTGATACTTGAGGGAAAATCTTTTTGCCTTTTTCATGAGCCCTGGTCATTTTATAAGGAAACAAATAATGAATTAATTTCACAAATAGGAGCAACAGTAAAATTTTAAAGTTTACAGCAAAGCGACTTCACACAGAAATGGAAATTTGCAGTGATTTTTGTGCAGTAGATCATTATGGCATTGGTCCTCTTGCCAAGCTTACAGAGCATATTTCAGTCTCTGTGACTTTGAAGTATGTGTTCTCTTAAGGCTTAACAATGTCAAGCTTCATAACACAAGAGCTAGTTTGCTTACTTCCTACTTTAAATTGCTCGTAATTTGAGACATGCAAACATTTCCACTTTATAAAGCAAAGCTACTAAACATATTATTGCTCCAACCTGCAAGTTTTATAGCCTCTGTATATTTAGAAAGCTGTGCTTTATTAAAATAAACTGTAAAGAGGCTTAACTCATTATGGAATCTGCGAGTGTCTAAAATGAAATATCTTCCATTTATTATAGGGATTTAGGAAAGTTTGAAAAAAGACTATAATACTGTTGTTGTAGAAACAGGATGTTAACAATATTTTAGGCCTCTGAGGTTTGTAGCTGGAAGTACAATTTTTCACAGGATAGGTCTGTCTGGCCTGAAAAAATCATAGTTTTGCTTTGTGCAGCCTTCAGATCTTGAAAATGGGTCATCACCCTGAGTTTGAGCAGAAATCCTTTCAAATACTCTGACAAAGTAGGTTTAGGTAGCATCACTTAATTTTAGATTTAAATAGATAAAGTACTCACTTTTTCATAATTTTATCTCCCTGATGAATCCATCCTGGAAGCCAGAGATACAGTGTGGAACTCTTGACTCCACCAAATTTTGCAACTTTTGCAAACATATATTTTGGATGAAAATGCAAGGAGATTCTAGTTCTGTCCTTATTCAGAGAAATGGTACTTTAACTGTTGACTTTTTTGCATTCATATTCTGCTATAATTAATTTTTTTATTCACTTTTGGGCCAAGGACTGCTACTGGTTAGAGATAATAGTTCCAAACGAGAGAAATACTTTTTTTGTTTTCACAAGGCTAATTCATGGTCTGTATGCTGTCTCCTTAGATGTTGGCTTTTACCATCTGAATATGTAATGTACTCTTCATGTCAATCACATTTGTCAGGGCTGAACAAAAGTGATCATTGCTGAATTTTGATAGCTCTTGTTCTTCTGGAACATCTCAGAACAATTTTTTCTTTGACTTCACAATAGGAAGCTTGACTTGTCCAACCAGAAAATTTCCAACAGGAAAAAAATAAACAGAGCTCAGGTTTTAGTGGTTTGCCAAGTCCTTAAAATTACTGAATCTAATAGGAGCAGGACTGAAAGCCCTTACAGAGGTGTAGAGAGTTTTCCCAGCAGAGGTATCTTCCCTCTTTAGCCTTCCATTGCAGCTGGCTGGTGGCACAGAAGCAAGAGCACCCATGGGATTCTGAGGCTGGGAAGGGACTCTGCCTATATGCATTATTTTGTTTAGACAGATTTATTTTTTGTGCTAGCCAGAGTGAAAAAAAAAATTGTCTGGCTTTTAGAATTGCTGCAAATGGCTGCTTGTTTCAAATACTGTATGTCCCAGCAGATGCAAGCAGGAAATCCAGCGTGCTGACACAGCTGAAGCTCTGGACAAGGGGTGGGGTTGGAAGAGACCTGCTGTGCTCTCGTGTGGCAGCTGGACTTCCCCAGCCTGCCTGGGGAGAGATGAGAGTGTTGCAAGAAAAGCTTTGACCAGCTCCAAAGCTGCTGCACACTCATACAAAAGAAGGTTTAAATCCCTGTGGGTGGTGTGTAAAGGAACATAAGCAGCAACCTGAAAATAAAGCAAGGTCTAAATGAAAGGAAGAAACTTTGTCTTAAATGAGGTTGCATAGGGGTGACAATTTTAGAGACTGGAAGGACGTGGAAAGTTCTTCCTTTGCTGCTTGCTGCAAAATCAAGTATATGTGAGAAAAAGGGAAAACATCAGATATGTTGCAATGGAGTACATGAAATATGTAGCTGATCCTTAGTTTTGCTTCTATTAACCTTTTAATTACATAATGCGTGTAAATTGGCCAGAAAGGCTAATCAGGTACCAAGGAAGTTGGATAAATATATCCACAAAAATATTTGAAGTAGTGTTTACTACTGTGAAATACACAGACTTCCATTAGTTTCTCAGCTTTTTTTTTTTCGTTAAAATTGATATTTCCTATTTTTTTTCAACCTCTTTCTTTATGAATGTTGAACAAATCTCAGTAAATTAATTATCCTGAAAATAAGAAAGCTGCAGGTGTCAGCCAGTTTCTAGTGAGCATAAAACAACATTTACCTGTCTCACTACCAGTATTAACTTACATGATTGTTACAAGTATATTTTAAACCACTCTTAACTGCCACTCTTAGGGCAGTTTTAGAAGGAAACTGCATCTCCACAACTGTATTTCCAATAGCTTTTTTATGCCTAAGAGCTGGAAGACAAGAAACTTTGGATTCTCTCAGACTGAGGAAGGTTTGGAGCATGTGGTCATTAACCTGTTGTATAAAAATTGAGATGTCTCCCTCTCTGATCACACCTTTCTCCTGCAGATATGCATTGGACAAGTTCTGAACACCCCTGCCAGCCTGCTGTGCTCTGGAGGCCTTGGTTCTTAGGGGACATGAGACAACTGCCCTCTTGTTGATCATGTCATTTTTAGCTGCTCGATAACCTCGAGCTGCTTCCTTCTGCTGGTGAGAAGGCTCTTTCATCAAGTGTAAAACAGACTATTAAGCACTCAGTAAACATTATTAAGGGACTTGTAACCAATTATAGACTTCTAGCAACCATGGGGTCAGGAAGGAGTTTGAAGAATTCCTTTACTGGCTGTAGAAGCCCAAAGATGTGCTCTTAATCTCCTTTTAGATGCTGAAGTTCTTTTGCAGATTTGAACATTAACTTCTCAGTATATGGAACTTACGTGCTTAAAAAGAATCATCTGTAGATTATATTTTGTATATCCTTCAACATTTCCTAGTTCAGTTACCCACCAGAATGGTTTTCAAACCACCACTTGGTTACTCTTTGAAGTGGCAATAATGGAGCTAACAGGCATAATTAAGAAGTTGTTCCAACTGTAACATACATGCAGTATTTCTTTGTGTTGTACTTGTTGCTCTTTGATGACTGTTTTAATGAATGGCATATGCTAAGCAGTTAATTCTGTACCACTTTACACCTCGAGTCATAAATCAGCTGAAGTTCTGTCCGGCTTCTTTTCCGCCCCCCTTCTCAAACACTTATTACAGTTTGCCCATTATTTCCCTTATAACACACAATGGGGTGCATAACCTGATTCAAGGGCTGAGTTTTTCAAAAAAAGTTAAATAAAATGGCTTCTGTTATTTAAAGAGGAGCTTGTGCTTTCAGTGAGTATCTGCCAGCTAACCTGAGCCCAGCAGCAGCGCTCTGCAAGGTCTGAATGACACTGGCTCTGAAAGAGTTTTCACTACCTGTACCCCAGGTGTCTCTGTAATTGGGAAGGAATTGATTGTGGCCCTGCAGGGATTGCAGTTCCTCATTGTGTCTGGAAAAGACAACCTGGTTAGAGTGGTACTGGTGTAGGAAGTGGTAAAAGCATTCTTGGAGACAGGGAGCACCTAAGAGTTTATCCTGTGGTGTGAGCGGTTTCTGAAAAGTTGTTATAAACCTTCTTTAGAATAAAAACCCCTTGGTTCATGGTGCTGAGGGAGGTTGGGTCAATAGAAGACAGAGTAGTGACCACTGCTACTCTTAGGTGTAAGAACTAACCAATCTTTTCTGTCCCTGCAGCCCCCACAGTGTCAGCTTCAACTGCAGATCCTCACCTGTAGCCCTCTCCTCTGCCTTTCCTTTTTCTTGCCAGCCACTGGTTAATACAGCACTTAGAGATTAATTCTCCCTCCAGCAGCTGTATTGCCAAACTGGGGAGGACTCGATGTGCATTTTTGATGTGCAAGAAATGATGTGTTCCTGATGTTATCTAGAACACCTGAATGTGGTGTTCCTGCTTTGGCTGGATGGGTTTGTTTGTTCAGTTCCTCTTGTTTAACTATTTGTTTTCTGTTCATTTGCAAGCCTTTTTCAGTTTTCACATATGCTTAAGCTTTTGCAGCTCTGGTCATGAAGGGGTCAGAGAGGTGATTACAAGTTGTAAGATGACCTTACCAGCAACTCTTTAAGCATAAGTAATGTTCTGAAATTGCCTAAAGCAAAAACTGCCAATTCAGAGCTGATTGTAATGAATCAGGTTCTTCTATACAAAATAATGTGATCAATTTCTCATTTCACTGAATAAATAAGCTGGAAGATAGGGAACTGTCTATGACCTGCTGTTAACCTTTTCCCTCATTATTCATATCAAACCTATGACATGCATGTAAGAAATCTCTGGTTCAATTTTAGCTAATTATTTGTTAGAAGTGAGGGCTCTGTGAAGTGTTACTGATTGTACAAGTACCCAGGGACCTTATGACATCTGATGAAAACAATGCCAAAGCAGCCACTCAGGCCTGTATGCTTTTTGTCTGGCTATCATTATAACTAGAAATACTCTATTTCTAGGCAGCAAAACCCATGTGTCTGTCAGTGCTGCTTCTCTCAGGCACAAGATACTCTTAAAATTTGTTATTGCTCCATTATTGTGCAAAAACGACATCAGAGGAAAAAATGAGGGGTATGCATAGGAATAAATTATAAATTTGTGCATATACTTTGTTAATACTTTGCAATTTAATGCCTGAAGTGCTTTGTCTGTAAAAATTAATATTCATTAATTAGCTGCTTTTATTTTATTGGCTGGCTAGGATAAAACAAAAAGCTTTGCTAACATGTGCTGAATAAAATTAATTTCACAAGATCTTTTGGGTGTAACTTATTGCTATTTTTAAAGGTACCTTGATTTGCAGTGCAGTGTAATGTTTTCTAAAATGCAGAACAGATTTAGAAATACAGGGATTTGTATAGAAATATAGAAGGTAGCAGCTCAGATACTGTGCTCTCCCCAGGCACAGGATTGTCAGAACTGGCACTGATGTCACCATCAGTCCACAGGAATCCTGCACCATAATCCATGCACAAATCAGATTTTTTCCATCACAATATTCCTAAGAAAGTCCTGGCATCCATCTTGCAGGTGAGAAAGAGCTGGTGAGTTTAATACCTTGCTGCAATTTACATTAGAGACATGTGAGTGCTGGGAACCCTCTAACTTTAAAATATAAAAGCATCATCTCCCTACCCCAATTAGTGAAATACACCTCAGGGATTGAGAAGTGTTCACATAACGAAATAACTTTCAAACTCTATTATTTATGCCCAAAGAACTCCCTGGAAACTGCATCTTCCCAAGAAGTACATAATGGGAAGAAGGAAATCAGCAAGGAGGTGGAGAGGATAGAAAGTCTGAATAAAAACCAGGACTAATCTTTTCGACTATAGGACTGTTGTATAATCAAAAAAAACCAACCAAAAACAAAAACATTGTTTTTAAAGGACAGAAGAAGAATTGATTCTGAATAAATGTATTAAGATCTCAGAGAAAAAAAAAAATGTTTTCTAATGCTACACATAAAACATCTCTTGTTACTGATGGAATAGATACCAGGAAAATAGAATTTAAAATTGGTTGATAAAACATGAACTGTTTCATTAATAATTCAAAAATTTTTGTCTTTCTAGAAATCCAGCTTATAAAATATGATTCTATGTGATGCAACTTTTACATAATTTCCAGTATCTGTAGCTTGTACTGCAAAGTCAGGCTCTCAGGCCAGCAGATGCAAACTTCTGAGCTTTGGGGACTGAGCAGTGTTGAACAGTGTCCACAGAAAGATCTTTGGAGTCTTACATTTATGAATTTATGTAGGTTTGTTATTTAACATGGCTCATTATGTTAACTGTCGTGATATGAGGCAGAATGAAGTCAAAGAGAGGTGAACCCTCTTAAGTTAGCTGGATGCTGCTCCTGTGTGTATTGCCAAGAAATTGGCAACAATGGCATCAGGAAACTTCAGAAATAACATCACAGATGATGCCTCTAATGCCTGGAATGACACTGTGTTTGATTCCAATGTTTCTCCAGTTTTGCACAGGTATAAATAAGGTCACAAGCTTAGAGGCAGTGGAAGTTCAGGCCAATGAAGTTACATCCTTGAAGGAATTTTTACATCTCAGTGAAGAAGCCCTCAGTACATGGGTTTATCAAAAAAGTGGTGGCAGACTCCTGGCTGCAGCCAATGCCATCAGGCACAGTTAAAATGAAGTTAGAGAGAAGACAAATGAGGGCTGCTCTCTTTTCAGCTAAGTCGGTCCATGGTGTTCCTTGACCCTGGGGCTGGTGGTTGCTGACTGGAATCTCAATGGCTATTTTCTAGTGACAATTTCAGTGTCTGAGCTCATTAATCAATTTCTATTCGGTGGAATCAGTTTGTGGAAAACTTGCAAAGGTTACTTAATCCAGAGGGAACGTGTACTGTTAGACAGAAGATTTTCTGCCACAGCATAAAAACAAATTTTTCCAAGTCTCTGTCTTGTATCACATTTTCCATGACTGTATCAGTTACTGATAGCAAAGAGCAAATCACCAAAATCATTCATAGTGATGTTAGGAAAACACAACCTCTGCCTGCTTTCCTTAAGAAAAGAAATCTTTGTGCATCATAAAATCTGTCACATCTCTTAACCCCATGGCTCCAGCATGAAACAGGAAACAACAGTGCTGAAATAATAAAAAATGAAAATGTCAGAGAGGCTTTTCTTTAACTCTGTCCAGTACTATCAGTTCTCATCCAGTCTAAGAACTGGATTTCAAAGCAATTTATAGAAATCCACAATCTGTTTAAGTCCTTGAAACATTAATCCTTACAAACACCTGGCACAGGACTTGAGTGACTTAAAGAAATTCCCAGGACGTTGTAGCCTTGCACAAGGGTGCACACACACTCTAGCAGGACACCCAGGAGGGAAAACAGATATAGCAGTGGCTTGTGGAAATAAAAAATGCTTTAGTGTTGAAGAAATTGGCTTAATAGTTTCAATATGGAAGAATAAAATACTGCTTTATTTCTTAAATATGGTAAAAATATTTTTAAAGCAAACCTTGAAATATTTGGGTTTAATCTGTGTTGCCCATTGTGTGGGAATGGTTATTAGCTGGCCATGGCAATATCCTGGCAAGCTGCCTCCTCAGTGAGGCACAATGCCAGTGTTTGGTGTGATTCCAAAGCTCAGTACAGTTAGTGAAGTCATTTTGTGCTCAATGTTTTGGTTTATTTTTTCTTTTAGGGTTTTCAGCTTTTTTTATTTTAATATTTTCTATTTGATTGTTTCCATGTGTTCTTCCCTGTGCTTGTATGGACCTTCTCTTACAGGGGATGATGAACTGCTTTGTGATCTGTGTGGAGTCTGATGGGGTAACTGGACAGTGTCAGAAACAGCACAGCAATCTTGTGCTGTTCTGATCAGACCAAGAAATGAGGTAAGGTGTGTGCCACAGCCAGCTTTTGTAATGCAGTTTAAATAAAAGTACTGTGGCCTTTTGGGACTTGAAGGGGGCATGTAAGAAAGATGGAGGCAAACTTTTTGACAGGTCCTATTCTGATAGGGAAAGGGCTAGTGGTCTTAAACTGAAGGAAAATTAATTTAAATTGTGTGTAAAGGAGTATTTTTTACAATGAGAGTGATAAAACATTGGCACAGGTTGCCCTGAGATGCCCCATCCCAGAAAACGTTCAAGGTGAGGTTAATGGGACTTTGGGTAACCTGCTCTTGTTGGAGCTGTACCTGTTCATTGCAGAGGAGTTGGACTGGATGAGCTTTAAAGGTCCCTTCCAACCTGAACAATGATGTGATTTTAAGACCATATTGGTCTTTTATTTTATTTTGTTTGTGGTGAAAACTCCCTGATTATTTCTTTCCTTTACCTGAACATTTCTTGGACTAGAATTTTTCTGGAGCCTGATCAGTTTTTCTGGAGCCTGATCAGTTTTTCTGTCAGGTCATTTCCCAGAATCACAGAATCAGTACAGAAGGCAGGGACCTCTGGAGATCAGCCAGTCCAACCCCTGTCGTGGCAGGGTCACCTGGAGCAGGTTGCACAATGTGTCCAGGTGGGTTTGGGATGTCTCCAGAGAGGGAGATTCCCTGCCCTGCCTGGGCAGCTCTTCCAGTGCTCTGCCACCCTCAGTGTAAAGAAGTTCTTCCTCATGTTGAGGTGGAATTTTTTGTGCTTAGTTCAAGTTATTGCTCCTCCTGTCACTGGCTCCATCCCCTTGGCATCCTTGACATTTACTCTTAGCAGAGCTGATGTGAGAATTACTGCCAGAAAAGACAAAAAATATGGCTGGAGTAAGTCCCAGATTTACTCACAACACGAGATGGCCAGTTTGTGCAGGTGGTGTTCACCTGTTTATCCAAGGATCTGGACTGAGGTCACTTCCATGGAAGGTTGTGAGTTGCAGAGTTCACACCTGCCACAGACGTGCCGGGGTCCCTCTGAGCATGGTATGAAAGTGTGGGGAAGGAAGGACTTTTCTGTACTGAGCATCAGGGTAACTTGTAGGAGGTGCTTAAACATTGAGTGTACACAGAAGTCCAGGCACAAAAAACCAAAGTCTGGCCATGAACTACTCAGAGAAGAATCCTCCCTGGAATTAATAAACACTTATAGTACATTGTTGTGTGATTTCCATAAACTTCTTCTGCTGTCAGCTTTTTTTTTTTTTTTTAACAGCTTACTCAGGTAGTTGTTCAGTCATGTGTGTTTTCATGGAAAATAATTCTTTGTTTTGTGAATTTTCCAAGTATATTAATCAGTGGTAATCTTAAAGTCAGGAAGGTACTCCTCTTTATATAATTTACATCTGTACATTCAGTTTCTATGATGTCCTGATGCATTCCCTAAATATAAATATAATAGCAATATTAATAACTGAGGCAGAAGTCTCAGTGTCTAGAAAGATTTATTTTTCATGGCAGAGTTTTACAGGGAGGACTGTTCTGTAGCTCTCCACACAGATAGGCGTGGATGAGGGGATTGCAAGTGTTACTTCCACAATTGGTTCTGGAGGCATTAGCTGGCAGGGGGATTGTGCCCCTTTCCCACACATGTTAGCAGTGATCTCGTTGCAGCAGCATTGCTGGAGATACTGAAATGAGCTGACTTTGGGAGTGTTTCCTGAGTTGAAATTCCTTGACTGTAAAGCAATATCCTAACAGTTATATGCTACTCAATGACAGAGGGAAAAGCGGAAAAGTGATCGAGAGATGCATAATGGTTCTGATTTTTTGCCACTGTCTTGATAATCTGCAGCCACATTCCATGGCTGTATCCCTGCTGTCTTTTCAGAACGATCCTGATTGTGATGTTTATGCAATTTCCTGTTAGTGGTAACAGTTCTGTTTTCTTTTATTTACTTCTTACCCTGTTTTCAGCAAAGCAGTGTTGGTACAGAGGGTGGCACAAATAGAACTTTACCTGTCCTAGCGTTACCATAATTTGGCTGTAAGCATGCAGGTTGTTATTGGGTAATTGATTGGTAATTGTTGAAATTAAAATTCCATCCTAGGTCCCTGTTGGTCAGTGCATGTTTACATCATCTAATATTCTTCAATTTAGCCAAGAGCAGCTTCTGCTGGCTGCTGCTCAGGAGATCCAAGGCCTCAGATTCCATCTGGCTCTCTCCATGCTTGAAAATACAAGTTCCACCACCCTTCTGTCTAATAGTCACAAGGCATACCAGATGCAGACTGGAAATTTTTAATGATTGGTATTGCTTGTGTGAAACAAGGATGTTGTACTGAGTGTAGAAGTGCTGTAAGAGCATCACCAGCAACACTGAGCTACCACAGACATGTCATTGATGTGAGAATTTAAGTTCTGCTTAACTGACAACAGGATTTCTGGCATTCCATTCCCTTGGATTTAGGTACCACCTTCGTCAGGGGCAATTACTGTTAAATAACAGAGGAAGAATCAAAGAAACTAGACTAAACCCCATCTATTTCTATCAATTTATGTTGACTTCTGTAGGTGGAAAAACCATTGTGACTTCTTTTACCCTAAGAATGTTACTGAGGTTAAACTGAGCTGTGAGAACAGGCCTGTGTGCAAATAGTGTGGGGACTGCTTTGACAGCAACATTAAAGGCATTTATTTGCCTGTTGATAGATATATTAAAGGCATGTGCTCCATCAGACATTAGAACTTGTTGAAAATACAATTATGTTTTAATATCTGCAAGTATCTGCAAAGAGATATCTTGCCTTTGCTCTAGAAGGGGGAATACACTGCAGACCATCCTCCTTTAGGATGAGTGTGGGGCGTTTGCTGAAAATAGAATCTATTTCATTTTAGGCAGCCCACCCCTCTCTAAATGAAATTATTTACAAACAAGATTGTACCATGCGACTGAGAGTCAGGCAGGATTTGGGAGAGGCAGTTAAAACACAGCTTTGCAATATATATTTGGCATAATCGACTCCGTTGCATAAAAATTCTGCAAGATTTTCAGTCCCAAACCTTGTACTGCAGAGGGATGCCCAAATGCTTTATTTCTTTCTCACAGACTATCTTAAAGTTTTCCAAAGTTTTCCTGTTCAAATCAAAGAACAGAATCCCCTGATTGCATTTCCCTGCTGTGTCTTGGTGCAATCTGGAATGAATAAAAAAAACGAGAGAAAAATTTGACCCACAGTATTGGGATGCCAGGCAAAGCTCTGGAGGGCAGAACAAAAGGGGAGAAGGCCCCAGCATTCCAGCATTCCAGCATTCCAGCATTCCCATTCCATGGGAACATCTGTCCAGAGGCACTGCAGCCCAGGCGTGCCAGGTGGTGGTGCTGCACACGCGGGTGTTTGTGCCGTGTCCTCGTCACATTGCACCCCACAGGCCTGGGCTGCTCCACCTCTGGTGGCAACTGCAGGTTACAACAAAGTATAAACTGCATTTATAGCTCTCTACATGTGTGTGAAAATGCAATTTCTGCTTTACATGTATGGTAATGGCGTTATTTGTAGGTCGATGGTCCATGTTTGAATGCTAGTTTTCTGAAAATGCACATTTTGCATGTATGTCCCTTGCCCTTCAGGGCATGTTTAGTATGAACCTAGTTTAATATGTTTCTACTTGTCTCATTGTCTGTGATAAAAAGACTTCATGTCTGAAATGTGTTATTTTAGAGCACAGTTTTTATTTGAATTCTGAAAGTATCATTTGCCCCTGGTACTCCCGTATGTTAAAATCACATGTTAAAATCACATGTATGTTAAAATGTCCAGTGAGTTAAAGTCACGCTCCTGACTGTAATCCTGTCTCACAAGATTCTCAGGCAGGAGCTACTGCCACACATTTCATATAAAAAGTGCACAATTGTCATCTTGATCATTCCATTTGCTGCAGTGGGTGTTTTGGTCCCACTGTACCCTTTAGTTGGAAGAGGTGGTAGTTTTAGGAAGCATTTCCTGGACTTGCCTAGGGCACAGCCACAGGCCCTAGAAGACATTAATTAAAATAGCAGATTCCATTCCCATTGAGACAAACCATGTGTCTAAACTGGCAAAATGGCATGTATAGCCTGGTGCCTAAACAGGACTTTGGACAAGTAAGAGCAGTAATTTGCAAAATTGGAATTGATCTCTGAAATATAATCCAGGAGTAGAAAACCTCAGTATAGAAGTTCTGGATATACTGTGTGTTGTGGGTAGAACTAGTTCAGAGCAACGCTTTATTCACCATAGCTGGTTTTGGTGGGTTAAGTATTGGAAAATTCACCTTGACTTCAGTATTGGGATGTCATGCAATGACATGAGCCAGAAAAAAAAAATCCAAAAATACAACTGAATGGTTTTGTAACTTCTTCAGGGTCTGAAATAATGAACATCACATTTTTCATTTGAAGACAAGAGGTACAAAAACCAAAAAACCATCCCAAAAACCTCAAACAAATAAAAGAAATAAAATTTAATTTTTAAATGAAAATTTCTTTGCTCTCTCTCTATAAAAACCATAATTTAATCATGGCATATATCTAATTTTTCTAGAAGTTATTTTGCTTTGCTGAGAACAAAGTTGTTTCAATTCTTGTTGACCAGTATCTGATGGGAAGATCAGTGGCTCACATAGCTGCAGACAGAAGAGTGGGATTTGACTGTCAGTAGGAACAGTTTTTTAACATCCAAAATCACTCTTAGCACCATAATGCTGATTGATATTTTACAAAAAATAAAAGCAAATTTAAAGTGTGTTTGAGTCACTACAATCACATGTAATTCAAAAGAATTTTGGGTTAATTAACTGTCTCCCCTCCTCAAAAGGGGAGGCAGTTCCCTGATAAAACTGCCACTAATGGTTTAAATCCTGCTTCTCTGTGGTCCTGTAAAGAACGAACAATAAGTACTTACTGTCACTGAATGCTGTTATACAGGTGAGCAGTAATTCCTGGGCACCTTCTCGACTGGAGAGAGATTTTAGCCCTTTTAAGGCTCAGTGTGGGTGATTCATTTCTTTGCTACTTGTTGCTCACACAGCAGAAACACAATGTCAGTTTGCACAAGCCCTGAACTCTGGTTGTCTGATGTACCAGAAATATCAAATATGTGACCTAAATAATGTTTAATTGTCACAACACTTTCTTTAATTTCAGATAATTGCCCTAAGTTGTAATGCTTAAAATGCAGTTAAGCTTTGCTGAGCTCTGCCAGCCTATCAGCAGCAGGGGAATTGTGTTTCTGCAGTAATAGGCAGATGTCAAAATTAGCTGTGGCAAAGAAGCCCAAAACAACTTGTTCTAATGTAGTGGGTTACTGACTTCCCATCTGAGTGGATTTTTTGACATTGATCACTCCTAAAGGAAGGAGCCAAGTCCAGATTTGGGTCACAGATTTGAGTCTTTAAAGGATCTTTTATTAGGGTTTTATATAACAGATAGTGAATGAGAACGTGCAGAGAGGGCATTGTACAAACTCCATTCACATGGGAGCACCTCAGATCTTTGATTTTCTGTGGGCAGATGGCCATTTGAAGGTATTTACCAACCTAGAGCACTTTTTCTGGATTAATGCACTTCATTTTCATGCCTTCTGACTTACAAAAAGAGTAGGTGTGTTCTTTATGTACTCACCCACTAAAAAATGTACTTTTATGTACCTTTAGATAGTAAGTGGATGTGGATCCTATGTCTTTCGTTATTGTGTGGTAATACCCTGTAATTGACCTTTATTTGGTTTCCAAGTAGTATTCCCTATTTAGGTGACATAACAGAATTTCTATCTAGACATTACATAACTTTTTTGTGTGCTTCCTGTTGCTTTGTCTCAGTGTAACACAAGGATTTTCAAAGGAATATTTCCATATGTTTATTTTTAATAATAACACTCTAAGTTAAAGCTCATAATAATTGGAAATCAGTTCTGTATAATATGACTTCTGTGGTTATTTAAGTCCTATTTATGCCTACCTTATGCTCATTCTTATTTTCAGTGTTCTTCCCATTATTTATCAACCCACAAAAATTCCATCAGAAAAACAAAGTATTATGGGTGGTGAAATAAAACACAATCTGCACACACACTGCCTCCTTTCTCCCCACACTACTGAAATATTTTTACCAGATGTGTTTGGATGAAGGGCCAAACAGAGTGGATGCTGATCACATGGTCACAGCTGCAAACACAGTAGATGCTGGTCATGTGGTCACAACTGGAATTAACTTAAACATTTTTATTCAGTTGGTATTACCAGCTTGTTTTATTTTCCCCCAGCAACAAAATGGTGTAACATCTGTCTTTCCAGCTGTTCCCTGGGCTCGAAGAGCCACTCTTCTCTCTCAGGAGTTTGCCAATCATCCTCTTAAAACTGAGAAGCCTGAAAAGTATAGAAGCAAACTGATGTGGGAATAGATATAAAACTAATCCAAACAGGGTCATTTCATGCTACATTTCCAAGTATTCCTTTGGTTTCCTCATATTTAAATAAATTCCAGTTATCTCACAGGTTTCACAATTTGGTTGTAAAATAAAAGAAATTAAAATTGCTTTGATAAAACAGTGGAACCATTTGTCAGTCCCATTTGAATGCCTCTGCTGCACGCTGCCTGCCTGTTGATCTGCAGAAATGTAACTTTCTCAATAGCTCAATGTTCAGCAAAAGCAGCCATTAAGAGTATCTCAAATCATCTAATTTACACTCATTTTTGCACTTCTTCACACACCACAGTAACCTATACTACAAGAATTTTATGTAGATTTTGAGCTTGAACAAGTGAAGGCTCCATATTTGATGACTTTCCCTTTCACACAAGATTTCTGTGTGTTCCTGTTGGGTGTCCTTTTTATCCCCTTGTGTCTGCTGTCACAAGGTTGGGCACCTGCACTTTAGAAGCAAAGACCTCCCCTCTTTCATTAGAAGAAACTGGATATATTTTGGTGATGAACATCTTCTGCTGGAGAAATGTATTCTGTAGGTTCTACAGCACTTGACTGGTATTTGAAAAAGATTGTGATTTTGAAAGGCAATATATTCTACTCATTTGTGACATGAATTGTCAACTAGGTAAAATTTCTGCAGTACATCTTAATAATTAAAGCAAGAAGCTCTAGGTCTTTGCTAAACTGGGGTATCCCTTGGATTTTTTCTTAAATTCTTAACAAAATAATTATGTACACTGAGGTATCAAGATTTTCAAAAACTTTTGATGTTTGCTTCCTCTGAGCATGGGCAAAGGCTCTTTCCAAACCCCACTGAAGATGCAGAAGGTACATACTTTTCTGTACACACATCTCAATCTGTCTCTCCATCTACACAGAATGCATTTCCCAAGATCGTGACGAGGATTTCTGTGATTTGTCCTTTAAGAGAAATGATCTTTTCACTTCTGCAGCTGTTTATTCCTATGTCCAGCACCTTCATTTTCTGAATGGGAAAAAGTAAAACATGATTTTTGCAAAACGTTTAGTTTAGTACAGTACAAAATATTGCCAGTGTTTGGACTAGTACTTTCAACTGCTGTATTTGAAAAGTTAATATTTATCTTGTACATACTGAGTAGCATGGATTTTCTACACAGGGCCTTTTCCCCCTTCCTTTTAGGTTGGTTTGGTTTTCTGTTTTGGTACTTTTTGAGTTTTGTTGGTTGGTTTTATGGTTTTGTTTTGGGTTTTTTCTCTTTTTACTTTTTGGTGACTGCTACAAAATGAGAGGCTTCAATTTAACCTGTTTCATTTAAATTAAATTCATATTTGCAGAACAAAGGGAAAGAATAAATTTCAGTCATTATGAGGATTTGCATTGTCTGGATTTCCATTACAATCTAAAATATGGGGCAATTACCAGTTTCTGTATGCAGTTATGTGTGGGAGTCTGCTGGCAAGAAGCAAAAATTAGTTTAGTAGCTTGATTTGCCTTTAAATTCAGTCATGTCAGAGAAGACCTCAATTTTAACTAAAACCCCTCTGTTTGCCCAGCACTTTGCCATGTTTATTTTATATTGATAGTCTCAATAACAATGCCACGAATAAAAGGAGGTTTGGTGTATTCCCAGGCCACCTCACTGTCCATAAGCAGCTGGGGACGTGGTGCCAGCAGATCACACTCAGTGTGTGTTTGCAAGGACAAGACTTGCCAGGCACAGCTGGGGAGGGTGGGGAGGGGGCCGTGGGTGCTCCTGGTCTGGGGCAGGAGGGGAGGGCACAGAGCTCTGCTGTGGCTCAGGTGAAGTGTTGGGTGATCCAGATCTCCACTGAACCAGGGCATCTGTGAAACAAATCTCCTGTTCCAGAGCAGCCACAGAGTTCAGCAATTTCCTGTGCTGGGCAAGCTGTTCCACGCTGAAACTCTCAGGGTTATTGTTTCCCTGAGATTCTCCTTGGGGTTGCTGACCCCCTAGGTAATAAGGGTTCCCCCAAGGTTGCTGTTCCCTGGGAGTTTCCCCTGGGTTGCTGTTCCCAGAGGTAATCAGGTTTTCAGTCTTCTCTTTGCCCTAAGTGTTTCACACCAGAGGTAGAGACGACAAGCTGAGTCCACTGGTGCACATTTCCAAGGTTGTTTATTCTTCATTATCTCAGTCCTTTCTCAGCTCTGCCAGGGCTCCCTGGCAGGTACCTTATCTTAGTTCTGTCCCAGCTCTGCAAGGCATCCCCAGCAGAGCAGGACACGTGGCAGACTGGGCGGATCAGAGAGCCCCGCACCTTATGTACGGCACCCTTGACCCAACCACTGTCCGAGACATATTTTTTATTTACAAAATTGTACCAATACCTACTACCTATACTAACATGTCAGTTCTACTCTAAGCCAATCTCTAAAACCCAACTCAAATGTTGCTTAAACTTGCTAATATATACACTTTTAATTTTTTTAATTTATTTTATTTTTCCCTTTTAATGTCTGCTACTGCTTCTTGTTTCTGACTACTGTCTTGGATTGCATTTCTTCCTTAACGTTTTGCTTGCTGTTTTATTTTCAGATGTTATTTTTCAGAGTCTGAAATCCTTGCAAAATAAAAGAATATGAATTATTTTTCATTTTGGCAAAATACCAAATAAGAATGATGAGATTAATTTAAAATTGCCTCTAATCCTGGGAAGATAACACCTTTTTCTAGAGGTGCTATCACTTCTGTTCCATTTTTTAAAAATTTTGATGTTATTTTCATTTAACAAAATATGGCTATATTTACTTCTGCCTCTGACCTTATAGCTGGCCACCCTCATTTTGGCAAAGCAGAAGTTATGGAAAATGTTCAATCTCGTAGATACTTAACACTCAGTCCCAGAGATATTTAATGCCCATTTTAAAGATTGAGACTTAATTGGAAAAGCAGTAAGATTTGGGACAGGTTCTGCAGCTGCTAATACATTTTCCAGAGTGAATTCCAAAAGTAAATTAACTGAAATAAAAATGTTGACTCAAGGAGTAGGATATTTCTCAATATGAGTACGAAGGGTTATCCCACTTTTAGTTACCTTCCATAAATGGTTTCACTGTAATTATAGCATGTGTTAACTTTGAGGCTGGGCTGGATAGGAATATTTATAAAAGCTGACATTTCAATAAATTGACCTGGTTTACAAGTTTCTAAAGGAACAGCAAGAAATATGGAAAAACCACCTGACATGGCAAGCATGTTAAAACAAATCAAACAAGCCCTGATTTGTGAGCCCATGAGCACTCTTATATATTCAATGGAGAAAACAAATCAAATGCTTGTAAATGCTGTTTAAGGGCTTACACACAACTTGACTTGATTAGAAAACTAAATATTTGATTATTTGTGGTTTTGATTTTATGAATGTTGCTTTCCTTTACTTGTGCTCTCAAGATGTGCGACGTCTGGTGAGAAGAGCTGTGGATAGTGTTTCCATGTGTGGTGCCCATAGAGGAGATGTGGATCCTCATCCACTGCTTACAGAAATGTCTTCATGCTGCTGTCCCATCAATGTCTGTGGGAGTTTCTTAATGAAGAATACAGTAACAAAAATCCAAGATTAGATTTGGCTTGAGAGTTCAATCCAGGTTCTTCCCTTCAGCCAGTATGATGCCATCATCATTTTGGTCCCCTGCTGCTTTTAAACAATGTAGGCTTAAAAGAAACTCAGATTCCAGTGCCATCCTGTCAGTGTGACCACATTTTGAAGGTCCCTGTTAGCATTTTGTTTCGTTCTTGTGCTCTTCCTTTTTTTCTTTCTTTTTTTCCCTGTTTTAAATTGCACATGGGATTGGTGGTAAGGTTGTCAACAAGATTTTCAAGACCCATTTGTATTGCAAGATGAATGGGTGTATTTGAGACAGAGCAATCAGACATGCCAAGCAAATGGCAGAACATTTATGAGAGTCTGAAGTGGTTGGTGAGACACTTCCTGGGCCTTTGGTGGCAGGTCCAGAGCAGTGCCACCGTGAGAAATGCATGTGCATCCCTCTGTTTGTACCTGGCTCTCACTGGGGAGCAGTGAGATCCTTCTCCTACACAGAGTGCACTGTGACTTCCCTAAAGTGCCATGGCTTAAAGCTGCACAGAAACAGGGGCTTTGTTCTGGTAATGCAATGTGGGTGGCAAGGCAAAGCCAGGAGTGGTCCAAGGCTGTGGCATGGGCTTGGACTCTAAAACTGAGAGCTGTGAAAAGGCAAAGAAAATGTGTGGTTGTGTAATAGGAGCCGGGTGCTGTGAAGGAGAAAGTCCTTCCACAGGAGGAGCAGGACACTGGCTCGGGGGTCTTGGTGGGTCTGCCCCACTGGAGGGGGCACTGTGGAGAAAGGACCTGACTGTGGGAGAGTGAATAGGGAATGTTTCTGCAGCCAACCAGGTTTCAGTCTCTTCCTGGTGTTGATAAAGACAAAAATCCTGCATCCTCTCCTTCCAAGAGAGACCTGGTTTTGCTCTCATTAACTCCAGATTTTCTGCATAAATTAATGCAACAATCACCATGACTGATAATTTTCTAATCATGAATGACTTTTAAGCTTCCATTTGGTGTGGTACACTTCTGTAACATTTAACAGGTCTGAATATCATACAAAGTGAAAATATTTTGCATTTGTGGAGGAGATATCCTTGTACAAGAGGAATCAAGATACAGTTTTGAATATGTTTGCTGCAGAACATCCCATTGATTTCCCCTAAATCCACTGACTCCTGTGTTCCTCTGGAACAAAGTGGCAAAAGAAACCAGTGCAGTAAGTCACACACTCTGGCAAAAGGCTGCAGCGTTGCTGCATGGCTCCTCAAATCCTGAAATGAGCTTAGGGACACAAAAAGCCATTCATATTACAAATTACCCTTTGCTTTTGAACTGTAAATTATCTTTATTATTAGGCTGGCCATGGTACCGCAATTATTAGGTGCCCTGTGTCTAAAGGTTTGAGCAATTAGAAGTCTGGGGTGACAGTCTCATGATACAGAGTGATAAAATATGTCCAGTCAGGACAAAGAGATGGTCTATATTCGTGTCCTCAGCATGTATCACAGGCAGCCTGGAAGCTGTGCTGCTCTTAAACATTTCAATTAGCCCTGACATGGCCACTGTGAGCCCACAGATTATCTCTGTGTTGCTGTTAAGTTTTTATGAGGCTTTGCCCTCAGATTACCCATTTTCACAGCAATCTATAAATCTGAAACTGCAACATCTGATTAATTCTCCCAGAAGAGAATAGTGAAGATCCAGATTTTTTTCATTAATGAAGTTTGTGCTGTTCTAAGGTCTCATATATTTCAGCCATTGTTTTATAGTTTTTTCCCTCTTCTAATCTCTTTCCTAAGGTACCAAGGGAGGCAGGAGCTTCAAAATCACCCACTTCTTTGAACTAGCAAATTAGACTGACTTCTCTTGTAGCACCATATTGTAAGAGGATGGCCATTCTTTACTGTTTTCAGAGTGAACAAAGCTGCAGTGTACCAATATTATTTCATTACTAACAATTGGTTGGCATCAGTTATCTATTGAGTATTGTACAGTCTTCTTTTTATGCACCATATTCCAAATTAACTGTCATGTGGCTTTGCATATTTTTGAGCTTTGAGATCAAATGGACCCAAAAATGTAAAATGAAACTGTGCTGAATCTGCTACATATTTCCTGTTGTCAAATAGAAACTCTGAGAACCAAATACTCCTTCACTCTTCACAGATAGGGAAGCTGAGGCACAGATGTCTATTCAAAGGTATTCTGGTGGCACACAAAGAAAATTTCCCTCTCAGTGTCTGTCTTATCTGGTGGAGAAAGCTGGATGATATTCATGTGGTATTTTCTTCAACAAAGAAATTCTTTCACTGTAGCATTAGGTAAATTAGCTGAATGATAAAAGAGAGATAAGAATCCAGATGTTGTGTAGCAATATCCTTTCAAATAACTTGTGAGGCCTTGAAGTAAAGCTTGCAGGATTCTCTATCATAAAGGCCATCAAAAAGGTGTTGGAAGAGCAATGAGATTTATATGTTGGCCTCTATGAGTCTCATGTAGAGATCAAAAGACACATGGGCTAGATAATGTCAGCCCATAGAAAGTATTTTATGAGTATTTTTAAATGCTCTTCCAATGTGGCAATACCATGTCAATGGTGTTTAAATTCCTGTTGCTTGGAATACTGTTGAAGGAATTACACTCTCCTCCAATTAGCCTTTGCTGCCCTTAACCTGGGCCTGCTGCATCCTGAATTACCCAGTACAAGGGAGACCAAACAGGTCTGTTTCAGCTGTTCTAGATTTGCCATCCTTTGTCCATTAAGTGGATTCTGTATTTCTGTATGAGGGCAAGGTTGGCCTTTGTCTTCCCCTCTCTGTGGTATCCTGCCAACAGCATATACAGGAATGGGCCCGAGGCACAGGGGTGAGCCAGATCCATGAAAGAGGTCAAACTGTGCCCCACAGATCACTCATGAGCCCCCAGAGAGGAGGTACTGAAAATCAGAGGTGTTGTCTAGGAACATGCTCTGTGAAATACCTTTTTGGTTCTGTATAAATGTTGCAAACCTGTGGCCAAAGGGAATGACTCATCTTCCTCTTCCTGTTTGCATCTAGCCTGAATCCTTCTGCTTTCATGTTATCCATGTGGATTTCCACCAACATCTATCCTGAGACAACCTGAGATTGTACTCTGCCAGAATGTTAAATACATGATGCAAGAGCACTGGAGACGAACTTTAGTGCAACCTAAACAAGCAGAAAGTCAGATTTGCTGCATTTGTAAGCAGCTTGGAAGTGTATTAAATGTAGACAGCTTTGTGACCATTTTAATGAGCTTTACTTGTACTTTATAAGGAAGAAAAGGGCATATTGAGTTTCAATTATGTAGGCTTCTGGATGTTTTCTTTGTCTTTACTATTCTATGAAACAAGGTAGATGAACACAGGCATTTCTTTCTTGTGTTTCTTTGTGTTATATGAGGGATATTTACCATATCACTCTACTCAGCAGCAGAGAGCCTGAAGCAGCCTGCCATGGTTTTTCAGCCACGTTATGCATATTGGTAGGAATGCCTGTCACCTCACATCTCATACCAAATCTGCAACTGCTTCACTTAAATTCAGCCTCCATTTGTTGTTCCTTCATGTTCCTTATACATCCTAGAAATCCATGTAATAATGCAGGGTGTAAATATGGGCATGTGAATGTTCATCATAATGGGCATATATTCAGTATACAGAATTTAGAATATGAAATATGTATCATTTGGTTCTGACACATCAACATTTTCTGCATAATCTGTATTTTCCATATTCCTCAGCCTTCCATAATTATGATCATACACCTCTCTCCTCTCTGTCAAACAAAGCCCAATTCCATTATTGGTCTCTTCCTTGTTGGCATTTCCCTCTGCAAATTCTAACAAGGCTTTTGTCTCAAATTGCCTAATGGATTCACATAATTAAGATAAATCACAGGAATTGTTTGCAGTCTATATTTATCTCCAAGTTTGCTGGTGCTACTTCAGGTGAGAAGATATTCATATATACATGAAAAAAAGATTATACACTTATCCCCAAACACAGTTTTGGTCTTTAAGATGTGCTCCTCTTCCTTTCAGACTTTGCCTCTCTTTAAGACATCTGGGATTCTTTCCCAGACTGAGTATCGTGTCAGACTGCTCTGTACTTGAGCAGTGTTTTATGACCATGATGATCAGCAGATAGTGTTGTTTCAACTCTAGAAATATATGCATTGTGAATAATATCATTGTTAGAAAAGTCATCCTTTGATGAAGAGACAAAAAACCTGCTCAGCTTATTCAGAGGGTGGGAGGGGGATCTGCATCATTAAACTGATTAGAATGCTCCAGAGGGTCCTGGGTTTTGTGAAGGACTTAACATGGCCCTTCTAAAAGGGCTAGTGAGTTGCTCTGTCCCTTCCTCATTTGTTTAATTCAACAAATCTTTTTTCTTTTCCTCTTTATTTCTTGATCCCTCACAATCCTTTGCTCCTTTCCCCTGCCAGCTGGCTCCCTCAGCTGCTCCATTGATCTCTCAGCCACTCTGGCACTCCTGATATCAGACACAGTGGGAGGCAGAGTAGCTCAGAGATCAGCAGAGAGACCATTATGGAAGTGAATCCCAGAGCCCCAGTAAAAAAACCTGAATTTGTTCTTTTGCTCTCTCTTTCCCTGTAGCAACCCTTTTTGAAATACTAGATTGGCATTAAAAGGTCTGATGTGTTTAGTGAAAGCAGAAATAGCCACTTTCTGCAGTTGTTTCTGTAGGGTGGGAGTTCTGACTAAGCTGAAGAAGCCTCACATTGTGTTGTCACGAAAGAGAGTCCTGGGTGTGTCACCAGAGTTGGAGAGTCACTGTGCACTTCTGAATGCCACTGCAGGACCAGTGTCTGCAACTTGAATTTGAGAGGTACTTAAGGGTGAGTGTAAGGGAGAGCAGGAGGATTGTGAGAACAGATTTTGGAGGCAGTCGTGATGAATCATATCCCAGTATTTTTCCATTTTGTTGACTGATGATTGTTTGTGCTGTGTAAAACAAATGGCATGGCAAGAATGAACTCAGACCTGTCAGAATGATTTTACATAACTATGTATGCTTTCCACCCCCTAGAACAGGAAAGGAGAAGCTGGCAGAGATAAGCTGCAGCAATTTAACAGATAGAACTGTGTTTGTTTCTGGTGTCATTGATGGTCAGGTACTGCAGGTCCATGTTTATGCTAAAGATCAGGATGTCAGTAGCTCTTGTTTTGACAGCTCTCAAGAGCAAGCAGCTGAATTTGTTTTTAAATTCAGATTGTAATGCACAGAGCCAGTGGAGGTGCCACCACTGTGGCTGTTTATTGAAAGTAGCTCTTGTAAGCCTGGCCTAAGCTTTTCCAGGCAGTGATGGCTGCAGTTGCCCTGATCTATCAGTCCATATTCTCTCTCCTCTCCTCCTGTGTCTCCCTGTCCTTCCTCAAGTGCCTACACCAGGCTGTTGGAGACAAACTGGATAAACCAATTTATTCAGTAAAGAAATTGAAAACAGTCAAAGATAATTTGTTATATGACATGCACTGGTTTACACTATAGATCATAATAGTATTATCATTCTTTTCACAGGAAGATGTGAGGTTATTTCCTAAGGATTATTTTTATCTTTACCATTCTATCCAGATGCAGGACCTTGCTCAAATTCACCCATCAGATCAGAGGCAGATTCAGAAATATCTGGGTCATCATCCTGTGCCCTGTGCATTAGTGAGAAAACTATGACCTGAGGAGCACCAGGCTTTGGAAATCCAAAATCTGACTGTGGATCAAAAGTTGACATGTGGTGGAAAAAGTTTTTCAGTGTGGCCTGAGTTGGGTAGATCTTAAAACACCCACCTAAGTTACCAACATCTCAATATAAGGATTTCACTGATTTGTTCTCTAAATTAATATATCCATGGAATGGCAAAAAAAAGGAGTAAGTCTTAATTCATAAAGAGCTGTAGGAATGGGGCATGCTAAAAGGGAAGGAGAGTAGTAGTACACAGTTATAAATGCCCTTAAAAAAACCCATTAATATTGTATAAGTGGTATTGGTAACAGCTTAAGTATATTTCCATGTGTGTATCTTTATATTTACATATTAATTAGTGGATACCTAAGATCTTATGTTACAGGAATGTCTGTGGTGTTCATGTTTTATTGACAGACTGTGGCATCCAAAAAAAAAGTTGCCAGACATTATGGAAAACTGATTTGCATGGGATTAATAGAACACAGAATTTCGTCCTTTGGCAGAAGTGTTATTCTTCAGAACCTTGTGATAGTTTAGTGTGCAGGGCCAGAGTAATCCTGGCACTGCTGTGCCAGAGGCTGCTGCAGGAGCTGTGTCACAAACACTGATGTATTCTGTTGATGTAGAAATTTTGAATGAGATTTTTGCAGTTAGAAAGTTTGTCTTTTCTTTAGAATGAATGCTGCAAGCCATATGGGATAGTGAGTTGTAAACAGAAGGTACAGTTCGGAGTTTTCTGAATTTTGAATAAGATTTCTTGTATCTGCTCTTGCACATAATTAGGATTCAATGTGTTTGGCTAATTAGTATTGGCTTGGGCCTGTCTTAAAACTGGTTCTGCTGTATTCAGCACATTCAAGAATTCACTGCTGTGACACAAGATATTGGCACAAATTTTGATTCAGTTGCCAGACTGTAGCTGTCTGTAGCCCTTCAAATGTCCTGTGTTGCCTGAGAAATCCATATATGTGCAGGCCATGAGGCTGTTCTGTTCTGTAGCAGGAACTGGGAGCTGAGGGGATCCCCAAGTGCATTTAAAATGGCACTGGGTATCTCTGTTAAGGCACCACAATAAAGTTCAGCTTGTCTGAAAGTAGACCACAGGAATGGCCCAAGGAAACCTTTTACTAGGTCTAGTATCTGGCAAAATTCAGGACTTCAGGGAATCAGGATTTTCCTCTTAGCTGTGCCATTGACTCTGTTGCATCTTTTTCTTCATATGAACAGAAAATAGGAATTCCTATCATATTTTCATTTATAATCTTTGTACAGTGCTTTTAAGACACAAAATGCATCATAAATATTATATGCAACACAATAATTTATATCAGCTGAATAACATAACACTATGAAGTTGTCTGATTGTCCCTGGAAAGCTTGGAATTAACCAGGGTGACCCATTGCTGGGGACTCTGTGCTCTGCACCACTTCCAAAGCAGTTAAAGGGAAACTGCTGCTGGCAGTGAAGATGTGAAGGGAGAGTCTTGATCTGTGTTATTAAAGAAGGGGTGGTGCCTTCAGTTAACACTGGTGTTCAGGCCATATCCAGATGAGAAAGTTTGTTATTTCTATGTACCTATTTTCCCCATGGAAGTGCTAATTTCATACTGGTCAAATGAAAGAAATCAAAAATTATGAGGTGTGATTTAGACGTGTTAAAAATTACATTTTGTTTTATACGTGTTGGATAATTGTTCCACTTTCTCCCTATGAATTATTTCTGTACACTATTAAATAGTCCCCATGTTCAAAACTAAAAGGATCCTAATTCCTTTAGCTGTATAAAGGGTGCATTTGCAATTATCTTGGAAAGTTTGGGAAGGAAGAAGAAATTTTTTCAGCATCCAAAGAATTAGTAATGACTCTCAAGTTTGACACATGCTTATCTTTACAGAGCAGAGCCAGGAGACTCAGTTTGCTTGCCCAAAAGTTGGAGTCCTTTTTGGAAAAGTCTTTTTAAAACAAAAATAATGCGAAGGTTTTTCTTGTGAGGATGCAAGAAAGATCATGCGCAATTTGTTCTCAGTGAGTTTTCTGGTTTTTTTCCTTCTAGCTGCATCTTAGATCATCTACTTATTGTAAAAATGCATTGCAAAGTGGAGCTGGCATAATGACGTGTAGGAAAGTAGATCTGGAGTAGGTGGAGCTATTTTGGGGGCAGCTGATAATAATTGTCTGCTCTGTCCCATCTGGTCACTGGGGTCAGTGTCATTTGGCACTATTGGCTGTGTAAATATTTGTCTCTTAAGCTGATGCACCAGATATAACTGGTGGGATTATGCCCCCGGCTGATACAGCTATTTTCTAATGGCAAAATCCTTACTTAAAATGGCTGATGTAGCTCAACAAAAGTTATGACCAAGCTTTTCAGATTTATTCCAATTAAAGTTTAGATCTTTAGAATCCAATACTAATTTGGTGTTAGATGATACTGATTTTATTTGCTTTCATGGCTGCACTTTATTTTACTCTACCATGGTTCTGTGTGACAAATCAGAAATAAAATACAGTTTACACAACCCTCTTGTTTCACAGAGGTAAGAAAAACTATTATTTTCTCTTGGGTTTTTTTTTTCCTTTTCCTTTTTTCTAGTTACATAAAGGTTATCAGCTACAGGCACATCATGCTGTAACTCAGAAAACAAAATTATATGTTTCCATTTTCATTATAAATTAAACAATCTGGAAGAATTACATTGGAAGCATATGATTTAAACTACCCACCTCTCATCACAGATCTTTGGATTACAGGGATCTTCGGATTCTATTAAGGGAAGGTCAGAACAATGACATTTGAATGATATTTAGCTTGAGTGCTTGTGCTTTGTCTACGCCAGACTGCAGCTCCTGGTATCTTTTGGCTGCTGTGAGAACCAGATTGTCCATGGGAGATCAGTGAAATAGGTATTTTCTAGATTACTTTCTAAGAATCTGTCCCAAATATTTGTCTAGAGCTGCAGATTGGTCATTTGGACTCTTCTAATGTCCTTTCTGTGTTTCACTGAGATTCTATTTCATTTAAGCACCCAAATCTCAAGATGAAGTGCAGGTAATGTAATGTTAAGGTTGGAATGGAAGTTTTTTCAGAAGGTAGTTTTACTTAAATAAATAACATCTATCTGCAAGCAGCATTTGCAGGCTCCTTGTTTTTCTTGACTCCATCTGTTGTTGGTTTATATAAATTATATTATCCCATTTACCATAATCTCTGATCTCAGCAAGCTTCAAGGCATCTTCACGTGAGGATTTCTGTTGATGTTGGGTGATGACACAGCCTAATGTGTCCACCTCTGTTCTTAAAACTAGGGATGTGGAAAGTTCTCATGCTCTAAAATAATGCACTGAAATTTCCTCAGAATCCTGTACTGCAAAACCAGAGCTATGGAGAGAATTTTTCAAAACATAATCTAATGCAGATGCTTTTTTGAAGTCTGTCCAATTTGGAGCTTTTGACCCTGAATATATCAAGAAGGAGATAATGTTTTGGAGGGAAATAGAGGTAAAACCTGAGCATAGAGTTGAAAAACCTTCAATCAAATCTATTTTCATTTTTCTTAAACTATAAAAGTAGGAATTTTCAGTAGATGAACACAGATTATGCTCTGTGAACCAGAGAAGTAAATGGTCTAATGTACAATTTAGAAATACCCGCGTACATATTTTTGAACTTTAAAACCAACAAAAAAAAAAAAAAAAAAAAAACAAAAAAAAAAACAAAAAAAACCAACGAACAAACAAAAAAAACCCAAACCCAACTCTTCAGTATTAATTATACAATGAAAGGAAGAATGATTTTGAAAGTATAATATCCTCAAAACAGTGGGATATTAAAATGGAAAAAAGTTAGGAGGCTTATCACACATACAGTAAGTATTCTGTGTAACAATCCCTTTCTGAAACCACAACAAATAAATGAATAAGCATGAAGAGGTCGTTAATTTTGAGGGAGCTTTGGTTTTTGTTTGCCTGTGTAAGTCATTATCCCCTTTTTAATGGAAATAGAGGGTATTTTCTATTGCCTGGCATGTAGGATATATGCAAAAATGGCACTTTAAATCCAAGTACTATGCTTTGGCTGCCTGAGAGAAAAAGTGACATAGCAAACACGATGGTGATCTTCACTCAGCTCTCAGAGTGTGTTCTGCCTTCCAAATAATTCAGCTGCAAAACATGAGTGCTCTGGAGGCTCAGGGCTGATGGTTTGGTTTACAGTCTTTTAGTTTATTTAGCAAACTAAAATAACAGTTGCTTTGTAGTCAACTTTGTGGAACAGATAAACAATAGTGACAATTTCATATGATGTATTCAGACAGAAGAGGTTATCTGCACCCCCTGAGTGATGGAGCTTGTCATATTCCCTTCTCCAGTAATGCACAAGGTTAGAAATCAATGTCTTAATCACGGGCAGCTCTGGGCAGTTCAGATATATCACCCACAAACAGGCTTCTAATTACATTTAAGGAATACATATCATACATATATAAACTGACATAAATATCAGAGTGGTGTTGCTAGCTGTCAGAGTGGATAAGTATAATTCCCTGGGTGGCCCTTGACAGGTTCAATACCTGCTCCAGAGGTGCTGTGAGCAGCATTATACGGCTGATTGAGTTATGACAGCTCCAGCCCAACAGGGGAGCCGGGCAGGAAGGAACAGCCCGCGCCGCAGACAAATGATGATAAAGTGATCACTTTAAAGAACAATCTCCATAATATTTCATGCTCACTGCACGGTGTAAAGGCAGCCTTGACTGCGGGGCTAACTGCTCTATCAATTGATTTGATTCACTGCTGCAGCTACTCCCAGTCATAATATTTCAAATAAATGGTACCGTGGATAGAAATAATATCTGCATCAATATTAACCCTGAAAGGACTAATGGACACAAGCTATAATTTCCTGGACACCCTAATAATGCATTTTGACTGGGCTTGGCATAGAATGATTTTTCTTTCTTTTTTTTACCCCCTTTTTATTTTTTTTAATAAAAACAGTGTATTGTTTACTTAAACTTTCCTTTTATGGCCATAAAAGAAGAAGCTTTGCAGCTCAGGCCTCATTCTTAGTCTCAAGTTTAATTTTAAAGGAAATTCTGCTAAACGTTATTTTTAAGTGTTTATATCTGAATATATTTTATCAAAATTACATGGAATATGTAAATGAGACAAAAGGCTTTTTTGGATGTGTGTATTACATATAATTTATCTGTGCATGTGTGTAGAGACAGACAGTGCTCAAATTATTTACCAAGTTATATTTAAAACAAACGGAAAGGAATTTTAAATTAATTATAAATGAGAATGAAGTCAACAAAGTATTTTCTGGAAACACAAGGAACCAGTAAATTCTAATGATTATATGGGATGTTAGGAGCCTTTTTTTCCTTTAGAAAGAATAATAAGTACCGTATGAGACAGGCTTAACATATAAGAAGTACAAGTGAATTTATGGGTTCATAATCCTAAATCAAACCTGATTTCTATTTTCCATGCAGTTTTTCACATACTCTGTAACATAATGGATGTTTATTCTGTTCTTTCATTCATAACACCCTGTTGACATTTAAGTCCCTTTTAAAGATCTTCTGTGCTTATTGTGAATCAAGTTGACAAGTGTAAATTGTATAATTTTATTATTGTTATTCTTTTTCCACTACCACTGCCTACTTGACTACCATTGGATTGTACATTTTAAGCCATTTCCAAATATTCAGAAACTGTTTGAAGAAATACTATCAGTGCATGCTAACAAGAAGTACACTGAACATGCACTTTCTCTGATTATTAGTTTATATCTGATTAAGGATTTTTATCAGATTCTCTGGTTTTTCTTATTTGTCCCTTACACATTTACTATAAATCAGAGCAGGAGATACTTAGGTTTGAATCTCATGAGGCTTGTTTAAATTTAAAGCTTAAACAGAGAGAGGTATTTTATGAACAGTCCTTAGTGAATGCTCCAACTGCAACACTTCACCAACCTCTGAAGTGGTCTTAAAAACGCTTCAAAGGACTTCAATTTATAGTTTTCCAGAAGATCTGGGGAATGTTTGTATTTCTTAGGAAGCAGAATAAAACCTAAGGATTCCAAGTGGGTTTGGAAGGCTGGCTTGAATCTGAAATTGAAACTGAATATTATGGAAGATTGGCATTGGCCTAACTCCACTATTCCCACCAGCCTGATAGGCCACAAAAGCAGTGTTTTCCTCCATTCTAGATCTGAGTAATTAAGCAAGCTCATCATGTTTGTTGCTTGATATCTGATCAATATCAAATTTTACCAGAAATGCAAGCACATGACTTTCTTTTTTTTTTTTTTTTTTTTTTTTTTTTTTTTTTTTTTTTTTTTTTTTTTTTCAGTTCTCGGGGTTTTTCTTTTTTTGTTTGGAGCCTATGCCAACAGTACAGGTCACTGTTATTTTATTACTACTCAAAATCGTGCTTGAGTTCACGTTTCTACAAGAAAAACTGAAACTACCTCTTTGTCTTTGCCACTTACTTTCTCTCCTTCCTGCAAAATTTTTTTCCTCCTTGCACACACTGCATTAGAGTTGTTTTGTTTCTCCATTTCAGTTCATTTCTTCCAACTTCATCCCTGTCTCTTCTCCTTTTGGCATTCATCATATCATAGAATCATGGAATGGTTTAGATTGGAAGGGACCTCAAGATCATCTGCCAGGTTCCAAACCCTGCCATGGGCAGGGACACCTTCCACCAGACCAGGTTGTTCCAAGCCCCAAACACTTCCAGGGATGGGGCAGCCCCAGCTTCTCTGGGCAGCCTGTGCCAGGGCTGCAGCACCCTCACAGTAAAGAATTTTTTCCCAATATCTAACCAAAATCTCCTCTCTTTCAGTTAGAACACATTCCTCCTTGTCCTATCAGTAAATCCTCTTGTAAATTGTTTTGCCCCATCTTTCCTGTAAGTTCACTTCAAGCCCTGGAAGGCTGCCATTAGGTGACCCCGAAGCCTTCTCTGTTCTAGGCAGAACAATCCCAATTCTCTCAGCCTTTCATCACAGGAGAAGGGCTCCATCCCTCTGATCAACTTGGTGACCCTCTGGACTCTAATATTTGTCATTATTTGGACCATATCTTTCTCATATAACTCTGTATGTGTGACCCTTCATCATACAGATGCAATTTAACTGTCAAAAAAAATGTTCTGGACTATTTTCTAGAACTTCTACTTACTCCTTTTGTTCTGTCTCTGTATCTGTTGAATTACTTTCTGATGATGTTCTGTAAATGAATTTCAATTAATTGTCCTTCTTTCTGTATGTTATCTCTAAGATATAGTATACAAATGCAAACTCAATAATTATCCCTCCTATTTCTGCCCTCTCTGAAGTATAATATGCTGGATTGTCAGCATCTAATACTTCTCTGTGGATCTTCAATGTATCACAGTTAGAGCAGAGTTTAAAACTCTTGCTGAAAATTGTTTACAGCACACAAGTTTCATTTCAGCATATCTGCTGCTGAGTGCAGTGTTCAACATCCTGGTGCTGTCCCTTGCTGTCACCATCCAGAAGCCTCATATTTGATATCTACCCAATATCTTGGTCCTGTTGATTATTTTAGAAAACCATTTCTGAAAGAGAGTCTGTCCTGTCCCATCTGCAACCTAAACCTTTTCAGATTCTCATCATCCTCCTTTAATTTATTGCTTGAAATAGAATATTGCTTCACTTGCGCATGACCAGAAACGTTTTGTAAAGTCTGTTTACCCAGAAAATTTCTTCCCCTCCTCCCTTGTTTTTCTTCCATTAGCTCCATCACACTTGTAGTAAAATCCTTGTTTTCATGTTCACTCTTTCCTTTCCTGTTATCTATCATCCTGCTCTCAATATCAAGATATCATACGCCTCACTAATCTTGATGAGTAATGGGTGCCCAGTTTCCACCTCCCACTTGTTACTTCTTCCTGTGAGCATTTCTCTCCTGTCAGCCTTCCTTATGCTTACAAGGAGCTTGCCATGAACATTTGCAGAAGTATTTCATTGTTGTCTTGCAAAGCCCTGCTAAAATTTCTCTTTGGCTTTAGGTCCAAAAAAATGATTATCAAGCCTCCAGCTTGAAATCTAGCCAAAGTCAAGTTTATCATATACAAGCATTTTATTTCTTGTCTTTCTCATAAAAATTGTTTGTTTTTTTTTTTCTTTGAATACTCTCCAATCTGTCTGTATCTCTTTTTATACTGGAGTGATAAGTTATTGTGGGTGAAAAATGTATTTTACAATGTTTCCACAGTAGCACACACAAGAGCACAATAGCAACACAAGTACTTAGGACAATAATAATAATAATAATAATATAATAATAATAATAATAATATCATTAAAGCTAAGCTGTGAGACAGTCTGTGTAATTAATGCAGCCAAGGTGTGCCCTGGCAGCCAGGGCCAAGAATGTCCTGGAGGGCATCAGACACATGCTGTGACTCCTGGGGACGGTCCTGTGCAGGGCCAGGAGCTGGACTTGAAGTTCCTTGTGGGTCCCTTCCAACTCAGCAGATTCTGTGATTCTGTGAAAATTGAGAAATAAAAAACATAAGTAATTTATTTATTTCCAAATATGAATTATTTAGGAGATCTAACTTCCACAGTAGAGTCTGAGACTTAATACTGGTTTCAGATGTGACAACACAAACCACAGCTTCTGGACTGGGCCAGCAATGTGCTTTTTAAGACTGATAAATTATAGAGTTGCATCCATTTTCCAGCTAATGTAGATGAAGTGTAAATACTTGATGATAACTGAAATGCATCCCTTTACAGTATTGTAAATGAGGAGGTGGAAAGACCCTCGATATTTTAAGGGCCAAAGAGAATCACGGGAGCAGCTTTAAAGATTAATTCCTTGTGTCTAGTGTAAAACAAGATTAAATTAGCTTGTGTGAGCTGCTGTTAGCAGATGCACTATTACATTATGCATGATTCCTGACTGCTCGTAGCATGAACAAACTGCACAGTGTTCCATTAGTGATTTTCAATGCTGTGCTAAGCTTTAAGTCACATAGACAGGCCAATGTATTGGGTTTACTTTGTGGATGTGTTTTCCAGGCAATTTCACAACCTACCTGATCACTGTTATTGATTGACCGCATTTGAAATGGATAAAAGAATTAACCTGTGTAAGGGTAGCAGAATGGGGTATATACAGTATCCTATATACTTAGGAAAATCAATAGTACTCTAATGTAGAAAATTTAACCAGACAAGACAAAACCCTCTTCCCACCTGCATCAATCCTCATGCTCCCTCCCAGAGTAAAACATTATAGTTATACCGTATATTTTTAATGTCTTTTATCCTTTGATGCTTCTCCTTTTACTCTCCCCTGTAACCTTGTGGATGTACTCGTGTGCATACTGTAAAACAAACTGAGGAGCTCCTGAACAGGTGCATTTTTCTCCTCTCATGCCCACTTTCCCTTGAAGTGACAAACATGCAGCTGTACACATCTAGAGACGTGTTCCATCTATCAAGGTGTAGGCATATTCCTGCTTCCTGCCACTTTCCTTCCTGACTTATATCTTGTCCCTCTGCTCTCACATTCGTTGTGCCTCAGCAAGTTCCTTCTCCTGCTTATGACATTTTCCTACCCTCTTCTGCTTTAAATCAGGATGAGATGCACGCAAACACATTCTTAGTGCCTTTGCCTCTTCACACCTACTTTTCAGGCTCTCCAGCTAAACAGTGCTGCTTTTTGTATTCGAGTTAATCTTTCCAGTACTGGCTAATGAAATGCTTGTCGCTGAAAAGTGAACAAGTCCAAGATTGTAAACCAAATATTTTTGTGGAAAACCCTCTAATGTTATGGCTACTTGAAATCTTTACCACAAGCATGACTGAAGCTGTCATCAGAGTTATTTATCCTTATAGTGAGGTTTTATATTTTAGTTTTGTCATATAGCTGAGCCCAGAAATAAGCTGCAGTACAACTTCAGTTGTATTATGCTTGTTCCTCCAGCACTGAGAGGACATTGAACACACCAAACCTCTGGGTGTCTGGGAATTCCTGCCTTCTTGGCCAACTCCCTTTCCTCCTTGGCTAACTCTGCCTATTCACAACCTGCTCTAAAGGAATAGCCACCCAGAATGGCATTTCTGCCTCTGCTTTCAAGAAACCCAGGATACTTCAGGAAGAAAAGAGTGAGAAGCAGTGGTGCTGCTTAGGCTGTGCTTATTCCACAAGATGGGAAAGAAAAGGGTAAAGAAGGGGACTCGCTATGCAGTTTAGAATGTGCACCCAGTCTACTGAAATTGTCTTTTTTTTTTCCTTTTAAAAACTAGAAATCTCAGAATTATATTCTGTTTTGGAATAAATGTTTCTCTGAACCCTTTTCTGGAATATGCAATAAATTAATCTGTAAATGATATTAGCAGGTTGGTTATAAAGAATAATATATAGCGAGCTGGTGAAATACTGTCTTTTGCATAGAGCTGAGCCTAAACTCCATGATGGTGTTTGTATTCTGTTGTATAGCTTTGCAATATTTTATTTTCTGTAGCCTTCTGAATGACTCAGTGTTCAGAAATTTTTTACTAATTTCAGCCCTGATGGTCCCTTCTGCTTTGCCCTTGTTCTCTGGAGACTTGCCTTGTAAAATGGTGTTAGAGTGGCTGCTCACTGAGCTAATGTTGTGTTAGCTAACGACTTTAATATGAACTAGCAAAATGACACAAAACTGGTAACATTTTTTGGAGGTAAAATTGATTGCAGAAGTTACTACATGGCTTCAAAATGCCGTTTAAAGGAACCAATAATTCAAGACCCGTTTTTTCCACGCAAGCCAAAGATGTAGAAATTAGAAGAGACAAATCAATCACAAGGCTTTATATATGAACTCCTTCTGCTCAAACGTCTGCCCAGACAGGATCAGCCTGGGTGGTAAGGTCAGCAGGGTGACAGAGCTGGGCAGCAGTGTCACTGCTGTCCCAAGGCACGCTGGCCAAGCCCGCTGGGGCTGCCAAATCCCAGCGTGATGACAGCAGCACTTACAGGGGAGTTAGCAATGTGCCCAGGAGTCCTGCAAACAGAAAAAAACAGGCTTCCCTCAAGTGTTAATATTCCTGGAAGAGAAAACATTATTCTGGGTCACAGGCATTTAAGAGATATCCGTGCAATTTTTAAGCAGTCACAGTAAACAAATATCCCCTCAGAAAGCAAATACTTTGTAAAAAAACCTCACTATCGACATTAGGCAGTTTCAGAGCAATGCAGTAGACACTGAATAAAAGACCACTGCAGTTCTTTATTGCTGGGGGGAAAGAGGTCCAAATATTGCTTGGCAAATTACTGTTTGCTAGGGGCACTATTACCAGCTGACACAATCATTGGTCAGCAAATTGGTCACATTATCGGTTAGTAAATTTGAGAGTGCAGAATTATTTATTGGTAAATTAGAGATGGCAGAATTATTGGTTGGTAAGAAAAGAATTGCAGTGATTGGTTAGCAAATTAGAGATGCTTGGTTTTGTCTGTGGATAAATCAAGGTTGGTCAGATATTGGAGGCCAAATTAAAGATGGCCATGTTATTTATGGTTGCTCTGGTGAATGTTGAAATCCTGCTTTTCTTGTTATAATCAAATAAACATTGGGAGGGTTTGCTTCTTTATTTTTTTTTTCTGATTTATTCTTTTGCAAGAATTTCTGTGGGTATTAATATGGAAGTAAACATACACTTTTGCTCCCTTACTTTTTAATGGAACTACGTGTTAGCTGAAATTGTGCAGAGTGCCAGGGGACTTCTGAAATTGTTTTTATGAAGTGAATATTAAAGAAAGGTGTTAGGTTTCCAGAGCTAAAAACTGCAGCCTTTGCAGTTCCAGCTCTAAGCTGGTGCAGTGCAGGCAGGACAGGCTATTCCTCATGGGCTGCTAGCTGGCACCAGGAGGAGCTGGTGATGGGAATCCCTTCCAGAGAGGTTCCCTGCTGCTGCTGAGGAGCTGTACTCCTCCTTTATTTGTCTGTGGACTGAAAGCAGCAGAGGTGTGGAAGAACAGTGCCTTCAGGGCAGTAATTCTGTGAGATGTGGGGATTTCTGGGGACAGTGGAGCTGCTTACCTTCCTTCACAAAATCTGAAGTGTGCAGGTCAGTGTGCAGGGGTGTGCTGGGTTTCTGCTGAAGAACTGCAGCTGAAATCACCATGGGCTCACTAAGCAGCCCTGAAAGCAGATTTTTATAATGTCATTGATATCACAAATGATACAAGCTTCCTGTTGAACTGCAGTACTGCAGCAGAAACTGTTTTCTGACATTTTCACATTCTCAGTTATTTTGAGTTTTTTCTTCTGTCTTTTCCTTTATGTGCAGAACTTCTACTTAAAAGCAGTCCTGCTTTTGTATATAGTGTTATAGCAACTCTGAAGAAAAACTGTGTTTCAGTATCATTCTAGAACACTGGGAGAAGAATTCTGTTCACTTGATGAACTTTGCAAACAATGCACAAAACATGATGGTTCAACAATGATATAATTTTAGATTTGAACAATGCTGAAAACAGTAACAGAATATGTGTAAAGAAAAATCTATGGCTGTTGATATAGCTGTTGAGTTCTCCATGGAAAATGATACTAATTAATCAGATTTACTTTTCCAAAGGGACACTATATAATGTCTTTGACAACAGTAGAGATGGAGTCAGGGAGGATGTATTTTAAAACTTTAGGAAAGTCTTAAATTTTAAAACATTAAAATTTGCTTTTTGTATGAACTCCTATAACAACAATGCCCCTACCTTTCTTGTCTACTAATTCTGCCAAAAATGATGTGTTTATTTGGAAACAGTAAAGTATCTCTGACATTTTTAAGACACAGAAAGAGGGGATTTTTACAAAAGTGAAGGCGGTGAAAAGGAATTTTTAGCCTGCTAAAGAAGCAACACAATCACAAGACATGTGAGTTTTATAGATCTCCTGTACTGAGATAACATATGCTGCTCATTTTTTGGTATTTTCATTGAATCAAAAAGTTAGGACTTGGAATACACCAGAGCACTTCTACAACACAATGATTGTTCAGTGTTGGGTCCAGCTTGAACTGTTCAACTGGAAAGTTTTAGCTGAAACCATCATAATTAATTTGAAATGGTTTAACTAGTTCAGAAAAAAAAATTGTAGGGCTCCCCCTGTCCCTGGGTAGAGGCCTGCATGATCTCCTCTCCAAAAATGAAATAATCCTGATGGTGCCAGCCTCATTCTGCCCCAAACTCTCCAGCTCAAGGGCTCACCCTGTCAGGCACCCCAGTCTGGCTGTTGCATACCTCGGGGTCTGCAGTGGTGATTTGTTTCACCATATTCAGATCCATAATCAGGCTTTCCCAAAATCTGGGGCTGTTCAACTGGGACAAATTGTCTTCAGTTGTCATTCAAAGGCAGCACAAGACAGGGAATGCAAACGAGCAAAAGAACAGCCATGGTAAAAGGAAGAAGTGAAGGTGGTATGGAAATAAAATAGGACTTGTGGATGGCATTGTTTTTTCCTTCCAACAAAACCTAATAACTTGTAATAGAAAACAGCTCAGTGCAGCAAGGGAGAGGCAGGCCATTAACCTTTTGTTAGAAAACACCAGACTTTTGCTCTACTGCTATTTCAAACACAGATGAGCACAGGATTTAACAAGAAACCACTGGCTGTACTTTCAGCTGGTAAAATCAAATTTAGAGGTAGGTTGATTCCTCAAGCCATTTATCTGTGTTCTTTCCAAGCTCAGTGCAGAAGCTGGAATAAATCATTTTACTGGGGCTCAATGGGCCTACCTCTCTTTTCAACTTTTTATAAGAGACAAAATCATATTTCTTAATTTGAAAAAATGATTGTTATTGTCAGGTTAAAGTCAGCAATAGTATGTCTGCCATTATTTCTTAATTAGTAAAATGAGGTAAATTAGCTAAAATTTAGCTTAATAGTGTGAGTCTTGAAAAATGTAAAGCTTATAGTGAAAAGCTTGACAATTTTTTATGCAGGAAATTTTTGTTCTGACTGTGACATTCTGAATTTCCATTTTGCTGGTGTTCACTAAGCACTGTGTAAACTGAGAACTCTGGCTTTAAATGTAGGAATTGCTATTTAAATCTGCACCCCTGTGGTTAGGTGAGACATGTCCAGTGATATTGCTTGTGTCCCTTGATTAAAGAAATTATATAATTGCACCTCTTTGAAACCTTTCTGTGCTAAATGTCAATTTTACATTTTACAGTTCTCAATTTTTACATTGTTGACTGATTTATGTAGTGTTTCTAGTAAAACTTTAGACATAGAACATTTCACTTACATTACCAGCAAACTTGGTATAATTTTTTTGGCAAGCATTTGCCTTTTGCAGTGACAAATCATTGGCAATTCAAGGATTAAAATCCCTGCATTTCTAGAAAACATTTGAGAATTTTTAAAATTATTGTAAGACATTTCATGAAACGAAAAAAATGAAATTATATTTAGATAAAATTTACATTTTTTCTTTTAAGAAATTTCCCTTTTGTGGGAATATGCAAGTAATCATTAAAAATTTGGGGCAATGCTACATTATTGTGATAGTGGCCAAATAGGTGAAGTTCAAAATCTAAGTGCCTGAGATGATTTAAAAATTTTAAATACCTCATTTGAATGGGATAACATGAAATGTCTGTCTGGCACACTTGCAGATCATAGGATAACTTCTAAAAATAAATGTAAAATTGTATCCTTTTTGCCAGTTGAGGTCATTTGAAAAGCTACAGGCTATTCAAATTGTGCTGTGAATAGACCATTCTCCAGGGTAAGCAGAACAAGTTCTTCCCAGGATTCAAATAAAATATTTTTCATCTTCACTGTGAAGTGCTTTTTCCTCTGCTTTTCTTTATAGGAATAAAAGGCCTTTCTGTTCTTTCAGTTGAGTGACCTCTGCGTTTTAGGGGGAAATGAAGTTTCTGCTCCACTCACCCATCACCACCACCCAGAAATTCTGCAGCTTCTGTGCCCGAGCCAGGTGAACAATTGGTACAGCTGGGGATGGGAGGGAAGAAAGAGAAGCATGTGAGCACACATTTGTACTTTTTCCAGCAAAGAAGGCAGGAAGATTGGTGACCCCAAGAAAAAGATCTTAAAACACCTCTCAGGTAGAAGTGGATACATTTTGTAGTAGAGCAATGTGATCAGGATTTATTTTGAAAGCTTACTGTTAATTGGCTCAGGCAGCTTTACAGTTGCCAAAAGAATACCCTTTATGCATTCAGATGTGTAATACCCCATCTGCAGCATCACTCACAGTCCATTTAGGTGATTTTGTTACACTGCAGTTTGTTGGAATTTCACTAAACTGTCTCAGCAACTCAGAACAGAGGTTTGGGTTGTTTTTTTCTTAATTTTTTATATTTTCAAATAGCATTCATTAGGCATTCATAAGTTATTCTGGACATACCTTGGGCTTGAATCTTGAAACTGGAGATTTGGAGATTTGGGGTATTCTTAAGCCCAAAGTTATCCTGGGCAAAATCTGGCCCAGTTTGTTGTGATTTGCTGGCAGTTGGAGATTCAAGGGCTAAGACCATTGTCATGGTGCACTTGTATTGTGCTTGGCATTAAGTGGGGATAAACAGATTTAAAAGGGACACAGTTTTGACAATACTAATATGGACAATTATTCTTTCATGTCTATCAAAGTCTTTAACGTTAGTTTGTACATGCATCACATCTATCACATAGTCTATGGATTTCAGTTATTGTCAATATGGGTCTGGCATCTTTCATAAGTATTGTATATTGTGTGCTTTAGTTCAAATACACCTGTCTACACTAAGTTATTAGAAAGTTCTAAGATTGTAAAATATGCAGATATATTACTCCTATCCTTTAAAAAATTGACTAATGGTTGACTTTAGGCAATGGTGTACCTATGTTCCTGTAATCTCTGTGTTTTATTTAAATTGAATGAAATTATATTCATTTTGTAAAGTAATAAGTAAATTACAGGGAGAGCCCTTGTAAGCTGCTGTTTTTATTATGTCCTAACCTTAACTAGAAAGAAAGCCAGGCCAGCTAGTTGTTCTTGCTTTTATTAAAGTTCCTGTTGGCAGCGCACTGATGCGACACATTAATCTTGATATTAATGCTGAGGAAAAGGGGCTTAGAAGCCTAGGATGAATAAATCATTCCAGAGCCCATTTGGATCTGTTGGCACCGTCCCTGTTACGTTGTTGCTGGATAAAAAAAGCTCCCCTAAGTGTTAAAGGGTTGGAAAACACAATTGCCTTACTGCAGACTGGCCCTCAGTAATCTGTGAGTGTGCTGAGTGGGGGTAGCACCAACAAGGCAGGGTGGTTTGAGATGTGGGCTGGCACTGAGGAAAGCAGAGACACATTTTCTTCCATCCCCAGTAACCTGTGCAGTCTTTGTCACTGGGGCCAGTGGTGCTGGTGGTGCTTCCAGCCCCACTCAGAGGCACTTGTTGGCACCAGAGAGGAAGAGGAGCAGTTGAAATGCTTCCTATTTGTGTTACTGATATCCATCTCCAGTCACTTCATTAAAACTTTTGGAGCCTCGGGGATGAGCTATTTATTTTGCAATTCAAAAGCCACATAATCCATTTATCTTTCCCTTGAGGACTGTCTCTGAATATGCAGAAAGGTAAAATCATCAGACTCCAAGAGTAACTTTGTGCTTCAGGTCCTTCATATCTTGCTCTTTTCTGGGCAGCTTTTGGGGTTTTTTCAGTCCCTTTGTTTCTGCAACATGCTCATCTATTTGTGGTTGGCTCAGGAGCCCCTCACTGCTCTGTTTCACAAAACTGCCCTGCTCCCAGGACTCTCCTTCATAACAGAGCCTTGGAAATGGGTTTGGGCTACCAGTCTCTGTGGCCTCTTCCAGATACAATTCAGATGCAGTTCTTTACATCTTCAGTGTAGGATGCAACTGAAATTTGTCTCCATGAGGTTTCTGGGGTGGCCAGGGTGGAGGAGCTCAAGGAAAGAGGGAATGAGCAGTGAAACTGGAAGGTTCACAGCCTTTTCACCACCCAGCTCCTGACCAGTAAATCAGTGATGTGTTTTCACTGGCCCCAGGTGGGCTTTTCTGTCCTCTGGAGCATTCTATGCACACGAAAATTCGTGGGGTGGGGTTGCTCTCTGGTGAGTTTTTCCCAGTTTCCCAGAGTTTTCATTGCTGTTCCGTGGAGCAGTGGCTGCAGACAGCAGAGGAAGGTTGTCATGTGGCAGCAGCTCCACATTTTCAGTAGCAGTGAAACAATTGCGTGCTACAATTTACACTCTCTTCCCTGGTCTGTTCTTCAACTGATGAAGCACCTATTATTAGCCAGGCAATAATCAAATATTTGAAATAGGCAGATAAAAGAAGACTTGGAGAATAATGCATGCTACCATCTATTAAGCATTTCCCACCCTCGAGAGATGCACTGAAGTGTAGAAATTCAAGCTATATCACTGTGTGTTTACCTGACACATTTGCTGTTGAGGCGGCTCTATTTTCTCGGTGTATTTTATTCATAAAACAATCTTGTTTTATAAACACAGATAATCTTTAATGCAATGAATGTAACATACAACAATTATTTTGGATAACTTTTAGTTGTTAGATAGCACAAATCACTGTTAAAATAATATTAAACAGAAGGAGGATGGAAAACAGCAAGAAATGTATCAATACATTTTATTTTCAATGAAATAATAGAATATCACTTTACCAGTTCTAACATATATAGAATCATTAGAGAGCTATCAACCTGTACATGTGCTGTAATAGATAGAAACATTCTTTTTTGAGTCAGCTGGTTGTCAGTGGACTTGAGAAAGAAGCACTCCTTTTCATATCCATGCGGTCCTTGTAAAGCTGCTGGTTAGCAACAGTTTACAATTTAAAACTCAAGCAATGAGCAGTATGTGGTAATGGAATGCCAGAAGCAGAAGGGGGAGGAAAAGAATTAATTGTGTTTGTTCAGGATGTGATTTTCCCAAGAAAGTAATAATAATTTAACACATTTCTTAAGCAGGGGAACAAATCCCTGTGTGTCTATCTTGATACAGCACCTTATTCCTTTTCTGCATTCTATCCTGTCCCACTGTCTCTGGCCCAGAGCTGTGCCAGGTACAATGGCTTGTGCAGTGACCTAGTGCTGGTTTCACTTTCTACAGCACAGTTTGTGGATAAACTCTATATCTAGTTTTGTTCAAAAGCCTTCAAACTGAGTATATATTAAAATAACTGATTTTAAAACAACAACTCAAACTTTTGATGTTAAAAAGAGAATCTGTAATTCTGGATTGATTTGCTAGCAAATATTATCATGAAAAATCCCTTTCTGATTTTCTCACTTTTCTTCTGCATTTTTGTGATGGGGGTCATTCCAAAGTGGCAGAGAATTCTCATTCCTGCAGTGGTCCCATCACAAAGAGTCAGGTCAAGGTGTGGGAGCCTGGGTGTCTATGGAAGGGCCAAGTCTTAATGCAGGCACCTTTTATCTTAGAAGAATGTCATATCTAGTGCTTGGTCACTTGCTAACAATTGGAAAAGCAGAATCTGGCTTAACTTGTAACAATTTTATTAAATTACATAGGGGGCCTGAGTCTAATTTTACTCTTATTTTATAGAGGCATTGCCTTTAAGGGACTTGCTCCAAAATTTTCACAGGCATAACCGTGAGCAGAATTAGGCCCAATAACTGTCATGTAAAACAAAGTCATTCCATCTTGTAAACCATAAAGCAGGTTACATGGTAGTTAAATGTGGGCCAAAAACATTAATCTTTCAGATGATGTGTTTAATGGCAGCCTTGGATGCTTGCAGTCAATTAAAATTTCCTGGCACATTTTCATAGGACAAGAAACGTTTGTTACTAATCATGTCCAAAAGAAATTCTAGCTGGTGTAATTGTATTTTACTTAGCTAAAATTGCCTTTGTGCTTATAGTTAGGTTGTTATTCTTCACTCTTAGAAAACCCATTGTGCAGTTATTTTGGTGCAGATGAGAGCTGTGCTATCACCCAGAAGCAGCATAAAGCAAAACTTCTCTTACTCTGTGCTGTTGAACTGCAAAGTATGTCTAAAGTCTAAAATTGTGAGAGGGAAAGAAAGTGTCAAGACTGCTGTTTTAATATTTAGGGACAGAATCTCAGCTAATATAAATTACCATATATGTGTTGAAGCATCATCTTAATTGATCTGCCTTTTATCTCTTAAAATAATGTACATTTTAATTGGCCATGCCCCTTTGGTTTTATTAATCCTACCTATAAAACACAATATTTTATGACACTTTGGTCTAAAACAAATAAGAAAACAACATACAGGCTATTACATTTTTCTTGTTGTTTCTCCTTGTGTAAATCCTGAACTTGGTCTGAAGTGACTGGTACTAAAGTCTGGTGGTGTTCTAAAACATTGTGCACATGCTTATAGGCATTGGAAAAAGCCAAAGGAAGTTCATGTGAGGCAATACCTGCATATTTTAGTTAAATATATCAGGAAGCAAGAGAGCTTGTGACCAAGCCAGAAAACTGAATGCAAAGAGTGGTTTGGGCCTACCAGCTACAGGTCCCCTAGCCTGAAATATTTTATTTTTGGATTTCAGTTTCACAATGCTATATACTTGGCTTCGCCAGTTCAAGTCCAAAACAAATTATTTGCATGCTGTGCTGGGATTAAAAAAAAATAATAAAATTAAGAAACAGCTCTGTTGGCTCTTTAGTTAGACTGCAATTTATTCTCAAACTCAGCCAACAAACACAGTCCTCCTACACTTGTAGAGCTTCTGGTTTTTCTTGGCCCATACAGCCCTTTGTCCTCCGGCAAAATTTCACTGGAAACTTCATGCAGATACTGCTTCATCTTTACCAACTCATCTCAAGGAGGAGGACTCCTGTTTTAGCTTCTTTTCCTTCTCTGCAGTGAGGAAAAAATGAAGGTAGAAATTTTGTGTGAGGAGGCAACAGTGCACAGGTCTACCCTCAAGCACCTCAAGAATTCTTTGACAGCTGTGACTGGGCTTTCCACATGTTCTGTAGTGAGGTGTTTGCCAGGATACCAGTGGCTGTAATAAATAATGGGGTCTCATTCTGTTTTCTATCTGTATTTTCTATGCAGTTTATTCAAACTCTCACCCTCTTACTGAAAACCTCCTGTTTACTGAGTTCAATTCATTGACTTATATGAATAGGAATCAGTGCACATCTATGTAGGAAATAACCCTAGGGAACTGTGGCATTTATTTTTTTGATCACTACCACTCTTGCTGGTGAAATTATGCTTATGTGAAATCAAATATTCTTTCACTCTTTGGAAATTTAAAAACCAGTTCTCCAGACTCTGATTCCAAAATGGTTTCAAGACTAAGGAGTAGAGGAAATGAATAAATAAAAGGCCAAAAAGATGGGAAGAATTGATGCAGAAACAAAAGTGTCTCTGACATCAAGATTAACAATGAGACTTGTCCTGCTGCTTCTCAGATATTCACACTCCACAACCACCTACCAGTTTCTGCCTGGAGTCATAACTGTGTCAAGTAGAATGCAGCAGTTTTGCTGATGGTTTCCCTCTTTGCCTTCTTTCTTTTCCTCATGCCCCCTTTGACAAAATTTGACAACAAATTTTAATGGGCTGCAAGACTTCAGGTTATCTTTCCTGCCTGTATTCAATGATCCACGGGTATGTGCTTCCTTTTTCCTCCACAGCTCCCTTGTGGTCTCACTGTTCTGACTTCTGCTGCTTGCTCATGCTGAAGTTGTGAATATGCCAGATTAATTATCATATCCCTTAATCAGAGGAATCTGCATGTCAAGTCATTTTTTTTTATTTCTGAGATCAAGGTGGCAGAGCTATTAAACAGCAGGATCCAATAAGAGAAGAGGAATAATTTGGAATACTATGGAATTTGTTAAGAGGAGCATGAGACAGTGAAGAGTTTGTGCTGAAAGGGGTTGTGGCAACTTAACAGTTTAAATACACAGAAGCAACATAAAAAACAGTTTAAATGTCTTTAGTAGTAAAATCAGGATGCTGTCCTGGATTGTATTTTCTAAAATATGAGATAATTGTACAATACAGGAACATTCAAAAACCTACTATTAATTTTTAATACAAATTAATTAATACACAGTGAGTTCTAATTGCCAGCTCTATTCTGAATTCATCTTTGTTTAAGGCTTAGAAGGGTCTGATTCCGACACAAACTCCTCCTGTTAGTAATTCAAGCTATTTTTAATAGTGCAAACTGAGTTCCCTTAAAAGATTGTTTTAAAGTTCTCCTTGATTTCAGATATCTTCATGTATCACACTAGATATGTATCCCAGATATCTGAGCTGTGTGGGAAATGGGTATGCTCTCACTTACACAATGTTTTGGAAAGGCAACCTGAAACAGGAGATTTTTAGATATTACAGTGGCAACCAAAGGAGTGTGGGGAGCCAGCTAGGCAGAAGTACCCTTGAGTTCAGTGGCTGGGCTTAAAATGGAAAAATGTCAATTTTCTGTTTTGGAGGGGAGAAAAAGCTTTTTTGTTTTTTGTTCACCTACCATGGGGAAATCGTTAAAAAAATACAAACAAAACCCAGCAAATAAAAAACAACAGAGCAAAACAAAACCACTAAAAAAAAAAAAAGTCTTTAGACTTCTTGGCAAAACAAGAAATGTACCTATAAAGTACTTTGGTCACTGAGATTGTCTTTTTCTTAAAACTAGCAAACTAATATGGCAGTTTGGATTGATTTAGATTGTTGCATCTTTTTATATTTTCCAGTTTTGAGAAATAATCAGATCCTTACTTCTGGAATGTGGTAGAGAATCGTGTGATTCCAGGCTTGGGCAATCCAGTCCACAGAAGACATCAAGCATGGTTTGTTCCTTTCACAAACAAGTTATTTGCTCCTCTTGTATCATTGCTGATTCATTTGGACAATTAACAGGAGTTTTAAAACCATTATTTCCTCACCTCTCATCTTCAAAACTGCCTCAAAACTGCATCTTTGATTTATGTGGCAACATTCACTCCCTAAGGCCTGATTGACCTTGGCAGTGTTAGAAATCATATTTTCACATGCATGAATCGCCCTTGACTAATTTCTCTGGTGCAGTTTGAACATAAATAATCTTCTTTTGGCACTTGCATTTTTTACTTTTCACTTGTTTATTTTTAAGAAACATGGTGTGAATGTGTGTATGGAATATATTGAAAAGTGATTTTCTATTGAAGTTTGGTTAAGAATGTGCATTATTGTTCTCCTAAAATGTGTTAATGCTAGATGGAAAGATTTTTTTGTTGTTGTTGTTTTTAGTTCTTTATTTTCAAATTTCCCTTTCAGCATCATACAATTCACAGTGACTTTGGATGTTATTCTCCCTAATAGTTAAACACTTCTAAGAACAGAGCGAAATTAATTTTCTCATTGTGACCTGGGACACATACTCTATAATAGCCCTCCCTATTTCATTAGCAAACATTAAAAAAAAAGGTAAAGATTCAGAAAGATTTGGAATTTGTGAAATTTGACTTCCAGTACAAAGTCTGCCTGGGCTGCAGACACATTGCAAGTGACTACATCAGACAGCAGCCCAGGAGAGAAATCCAAGAACAGAACTTGGGTACCTGGGCGTCAGGAAAATATCTTCTGCCGTGTAACCAGGTGGGTTCCAGGCTGGCAGTGTGGAATTTGAGCACTATACACATTTCCCACATTTGTTTTAGATTCAGGATATGGCCTGGCAAGCCAAGCAGCTTGACATCCATAGGGAAGATGAAAAAAAGGCTGGAAAGTAAAATTGAGTCAAATGCAAGCAGTCCAGCTGAGCCATTGTGCCCTGGTGTGTAAAGGAAAGCACTGTGTTGGAGAATGTGTTAAATGCCATGGCATTGTAAAACTCTGTGATTTGGGTGCTTCCTGAGAATTTTAACAGTGCTAGCAGAAAGCAGGTAACCCTTTAATTTACTTGATCAAGGTGACCCTTCCATAACTGCAGATAAAAAGAGGGTGGTAAGGTGAATCTAACAGCAGATGGTTACTGTGGAGTCATTCAGCTTTTTGAACCTTTTGAACCTTTGACTGGCCTGTTGGAAGTGTGGTGAATAATTTGTGGGGTCTCTGATACAATGTTTGCAGCCATCTGCAGATACAGTGAATATTTCCTTAGTGTTGTGAGTACAAAACCGTGGGTGAATGCACTACAAGATTGTTCCAGCTCATGGAGCATTAACTGAGGTACAGCTCTGTGATGTGCTTTCTACACATAATTGTGGAGTAAGAATAGAATTTTTCCTTCTCACTTGCAGACATATATTTCAAATTCCCTTTACAATGTTCTCACCAGAAATTTTCCTAGCCTTTGGCCAAAATTTTTTTGACAGCAGTATGAGTTCCGTTGTCTAATTCTTGAATTGTGTTTGAGATGGAAACAATACCTTTGTTTCCTGACAGCATTTTCAGAAAATGTGTCCTCAGTCCCAGCACTGCCTCCTGCTCTGGAGGCACCTTCAGTGCAGTCCCCAGGGTCTGCAGAGCTCCTGGGCCTTGCTGACTTTGCTGTCTGAAAGACAAAGTCATCAGAGCAATCTCATCATTCTCAGGGTGGTGAGCTGGCACCTGGAGAACACTGAAATTCTTCAAAGAGCCACAGAAGCCGTACTCAATATCAATGACCTGAGTATTTCAGGCAGAAATAAGGCCATGAACTGTGAGCCCTGTTCAGCCTTCATATGAAGAATCTTCTTTTCCCATTCAAGATTTTGTTTCAAAATGCTGATGCTTTTTCCCCCAAATGTTATCCTGTGGACTTTCTTTTGTATTCCTAACTATCATTTTTGCCGATAATCTTTCAGATCTTTTACTTTGTAAAAAAAAAAAAAAAAAAAGCCTTTTCTGTTACAATCTAATATAAAGAGTAATCTAACAATGGGAGCCTGGAGGCAAAAGGCTCCTTGTGTTAATATGCTTGTTGCAGAAATGCAACTTTCTATGAAGACTGAGGCCCTAGTTTATTGGATTGGAACCTTCAGCCTAAGATAAAAGTGTTCAGCCTAAGAAACAACTGCTTTACTGTGATTTTCACTGCTAGGGCTGTACACTAAGTACATTGGTTATGTGTTCCTCAAAGGCCTTATCTTTACTGACCATATTATAAACTATCTCCTGTTTGTTATTTAGGTTGAAGATTGCTGGAAATTCTTGAGAGCTTCTCATATAGGCTGTGAAATGCTGTCAGTGTGGCACACCTTTTGTGATTTTTAGAAAAGCCATAGGATAAAAACAAGTTGGAAGTGGATTATTTTCTAATTATGTGGCTTGTTCTCCATTTCAGAGGCTCACTGGCAGTTTCAGAGTAACAAGAGGATAAATGATGCTGATCTTTCTCCACACCATGGCAGCTCTAAGGCCCCTAGAGAAACTTACAGCCAAACCAAATGCATTCAGGAGAGGATCTTGTGTAACTTTTGTTTATCAAACCCTGAGAGAATGGATGTTATATGGAACACTGGTGTTAGGGTGAGTTCTGTAGCTGTACACTTGGGGTGATACCGCTCCTCATTTCTGTGCTCTGTCTGAGAATCCTTCACATCCATCTCCTCCTAGCCCAGAGAAGCACACAGAAGCATTGCCACACTTTTTTACAGATGGGAAGTGAAGTCATTGCCTCGAACTACTTAGGAAGTCTTGAGATTCAAGAGACTTCCCTTTCCCATCCCATGCTCTAAATTACAGAACCATCTCTCCTCCCTCATTTTTTGTAGCTGTCCAAAGTCATCCATGAAAGCAATGTACTTGATTTCTCAGTGAAATAGATTTCATAGATATACAGTAAAGTACCTTTAACAGTCTTTCTACAGTTTTACCTAATTACTCAGTCTCTTGAATATGCATTGCAGATGTGCTCAGCTTTAATTGCTTTACTTTTTGTTGTTTGATTAATTTGCATTGTTGTAGCATTGATGTTTTCATTGTCCTACTTAAAATAATTGAACAATGAAACCTTAGAATTCTTTGTATGTGGTGCTTATAAATTTACACCTAAAACATCTTGAATATAATGTTCCCAAGCCACCTAAAGAGGAGCAACCCACATATGCCAGGACAAACATCACTCTATTGCAGTGTTTAGCACAAGAAAATAGTGATTTTTGTCACTGAGCTATGTGTTCTGAGCAAGATGCAGGAGAGCCTGGGGCTGTATGTGATCAAAAGCTGCACACAATCTGACTGGGTCAATGAGTTTTTCCAGGCAATTTAGACAATTTTCTGTGTGTAGACAAAATCCCTGGATTTCTCCTTAGTGTTTATCAAGGTAAGCTTCACAAAGTATTTCAGAAATTCCTTCCTTCCTTCCTTCCTTCCTTCCTTCCTTCCTTCCTTCCTTCCTTCCTTCCTTCCTTCCTTCCTTCCTTCCTTCCTTCCTTCCTTCCTTCCTTCCTTCCTTCCTTCCTTCCTTCCTTCCTTCCTTCCTTCCTTCCTTCCTTCCTTCCTTCCTTCCTTCCTTCCTTCCTTCCTTCCTTCCTTCCTTCCTTCCTTCCTTCCTTCCTTCCTTCCTTCCTTCCTTCCTTCCTTCCTTCCTTCCTGCCTTCCTTCCTTCCTGCCTTCCTGCCTTCCTGCCTTCCTGCCTTCCTGCCTTCCTGCCTTCCTGCCTTCCTGCCTTCCTGCCTTCCTGCCTTCCTTCCTGCCTGCCTTCCTTCCTGCCTGCCTTCCTTCCTTCCTTCCTGCCTTCCTGCCTTCCTGCCTTCCTTCCTTCCTGCCTTCCTTCCTTCCTTCCTCCCTTCCTCCCTCCCTTCCTCCCTCCCTTCCTCCCTTCCTGCCTTCCTTCCCTTCCTTCTTTTCCTTCCTTTCCTTCCTTTCCTTCCTTTCCTTCCTTTCCTCCCTTCCCTTCCCTTCCCTTCCCTTCCCTTCCCTTCCCTTCCCTTCCCTTCCCTTCCCTTCCCTTCCCTTCCCTTCCCTTCCCTTCCCTTCCCTTCCCTTCCCTTCCCTTCCCTTCCCTTCCCTTCCCTTCCCTTCCCTTCCCTTCCCTTCCCTTCCCTTCCCTTCCCTTCCCTTCCCTTCCCTTCCCTTCCCTTCCCTTCCCTTCCCTTCCCTTCCCTTCCCTTCCCTTCCCTTCCCTTCCCTTCCCTTCCCTTCCCTTCCCTTCCCTTCCCTCCATTTAGGAGTGATGAGCACTTCTATACCTCTCTCTCAAGTTCAGCATGCTTGCAAGCTCTTATCTTGTGTTTAAACAGAACAGCTTTAGCAGGATCACATAATCCCTGCTGCACACGACTCCTCCCAGAGTGGGCACGCAGGATGAGCAGGGTTGTTGCCAGCCCTGTTGCAAACAGCACAGCAGAAGTTTTCCCAGGTGATGAGGACAAGGCACTGCAGTTTATCCTCACAGCACGACAGAACTGCTGAAATGAATTTCACTTCTTAAACTCTTTCTTCTAGGAGTTCACCATCACAGCTCCTCCTTAATCCTGCTTTATGCTCCTGAAGTGAATTTTGAGTTTAGAACTTTCTAATGTTACACTTTTCCATGTTCCTGTGTTTCAGTAGTTTTTTTGAGGTTTTTTTAAGTACGTAAACCTAGCCAGAGTTTTTTTGAAGTACTTGGCATTTTGGTACAGAGCTATTAAGTGTAATGAGGCTTGAAGCACAGTTTGGAAGGCACACCATGTTTGCAGGCCTGATTTGTACAGTGCATCAATTATTTGTGCATCTGAAGGGAAGGAGTACTATACAGAGAGGTTCTGTGGGACATGGGGCTGTATCATACCATATTTTCCCATCCTACTTGAATAGCAGGGATTTTTTTAGTTTTGATGTTTAGGTTGCAAAGTTTCTGAGCCTGAGTTCAAGTCAGACTGTGCTGATGCTACTGGATTTAGTAACATCAATGTAGCTGAAAAGAAACAAAAAGGGCTTCATTTGTTGGTAGTGGAGAAATCTGCTTAATATTAAAGTCAATGTCTGTATGGTTCATATGAAACAGTTAAATTCTTAATGGCATCCATGAAAACTGAAAGTGGCTTGCTAGAGGCTAAACTTCTATTCTTAATTTTGTCACTGTTATATTGTAGATAAAATTAGAGGAATAACTTAAGGTGTACTAGCGATCACTGAAATTATTAAGTGGACTGTTTTTTGATTTTTATATATAGTTCCAAATACAATCTGAGAACAAGCAGTTAGGGGCTAATGTTCCTTCATTCAATACTTCCTTATGCTGATGGATGATGATGCATTTAATGAAAGATGGCAACATTCTGATAGTTGGAGTGTTTGTGAGGAAAGGGACAGGTTTGCTCTTGTGACTTTAATGCTGTCATTCTTGCATTGTGAACTATTTAATTTGGAAGCACTGTGTTCTTCGAGCGAGATAAGAATTTAGTATGCTGTGCATCTCCTCTTAATGCATCTGATATCTATACAAAGCAAGGTGGGGAAAAGCAACAAATAAACCCAAAGAAATTGTATCAGTAGCACTTAGTTTTATATCCCATTTAGTGCAAAGACAAAGCAAATCAGCCCATAACAGAAACAACCAAAAAGAAAATGAATGGATTTAGAGAAATGGCCTATCTAAAGCACTAAGTGGGGTATAAATAAGAATTTCACTAGTTTCATAGGAGGATCATAGAAACAGTCCTTTCCCAAGGTAAAACTATGTAATTAGGTATATTTCCAATTAATATGTGATATCCATAACTGAAAATCCAAGTATTGGGAAGCTGGATAACGGTGACAGTGTAGATCACTATACTGCATTGTAAACAATACATAATAAGGTCATTATTTCTTCATTTTTTTCACCCTTCTCTGTGGTCGAACTCTTCCTTGAAGATCCTTTGGAAAGGAAAAAAAAATAGTACTTTCTTTTATCTTGAGTAATTTGGCTGTGGTAAGTTTTAACAAAAAAGAAAAATAATGATAAAAATGAAATGTATTCTCAGCAGAATGAGAAGACTGTAACAGGGAATTCAGTGCATGCCATGCAGAACCTAAAGCAGGTTTCCATCTTTGCACCCAACACTTAGAGCATATCCAGCTCCGTGGATCTTACAGTGTACAAGGCGTAATCCAGGAATTTCACCCACAGCTTCTGGAAGGAGCTGCTCTCTGTGGGATGAACTCACTGTGGGCAGCCACACTGCAGAAGTGTGCTGGGAAGTGCCACCATTAATTTGTGGAAGGTTTTCAACATGACCTTTCCAACAGGCAAATTTCTCTCTTCTCATGTCCCCTCAGCTCACTCAGGTTTGGTGTTCTCTCCTGCAGGTTTGCCCCAGCCTTCTTGGCTTTCAGAGCCCTTCAGTTCTGCAGAAGTGTCTGGATAAATTACGCCAAGACAAATACCAGCAGAACTGTGTCCATGCTAGGAAATTGCAGCAGTGTAACTATAAACTGAGATAGTTAAATCAGCACTGTGCGTAGACATAAGTACTTTGCTGGATTTTAGTCAAAACACTTTAGAAGAAATGTTAAATTTTGGGGTTGTGCCAGCTCTGGGCCAAACTGAACCACCTGCATTCATATTCTATGCTAAGCCATTAGTACACTTCAAGTACATTCAAAATTTAAGACAAGACAAAGGCCCACTGAAGTTATTTAAAACTTAAGGATATACATCTGCTTAACCTCTTTCCTGACTCAGGAGGGACTTAAGCATGTACTTAGACTTATATGCTAACATTTTCTACTGAATAAGTACCTCTGTTTTTTAAAATGGCAAACAAGAAATTCTAATTTTGAATGTAATAGGAAAATTCCTAGATTCATTCAGCCAAAGATAATTGCTGTTTGGAGAGCTGTACGTGCTGACAGTAAGAAAAGTACATTTATCCAAGGAAAAAAAAAAATTACCTCTTTAAATTAGTACAACCTACAACGCAATATTATTTTTATTAACAGGTATGCCTTAATGCTAAAAGTTGTTACGTTTGACTCAACCCAATAATCACACAATGTAAGTGATACTCAAACAAGAGCTTGAATTAGTCTTTGCATTGCAAAGATGAATTAACCAGAAGGTTATTTCACACCATTTTCAGGGCAAAACATATCACTTGCTCTAAGGCTACAGCCCCTTTGCCTTGCCAGAGTACTTCAAAACAATTTTGAAATTTCTTTTTTGAGGAGCAAGGCAATAAATTATTCCCCGGGACACAGTAGGTAGTACAAATTCTGCCAGTAGAGCAACCTCAAAAGTTGTGAACTACAGAGCTGACTCCTGCTGGGCCACCAGCCCTCCCAGGATTATCCATTCCAGCCAATTCCACGGGAGGGGAATTTCAGATTCACACACTCACTGAGCTTCACTGGCCAAACAGATTGCTGGTCCTCTCCCAGATGTGAGAGATTTCCCTCCAGTGCCACGCCCTCAGGAATATTCTTTCTTTGTCTCATGTTTTGTGTTTGAATGATTCTGTTTGAGATGATAATTAAGCCTGTGGAATCTGTTTTATGTTGTACCATTAAATACTTTTTATTCTTTCCATATAATGCATTGATATTTTTTCCGTGCAAAAAGGATATCCAACAGTCTTCAGAAGAGAGGGCTTTATGAAATCAGCTTCTTATCAAATCATTAGATTTCACGGTCCAAGCTCTTTGGTAGGCTCTTGGGAGTAATATCTGTGTGGTACCAAAGGAACTCATGTTATTATGTTTTCATCTCTGTTGTCTGGATGCCTCAAAACTTGCTTTTTAGGAGTGCTGGAATTTGATTCATGCTGCAGTATGTGCTTACACAGATCTCTGTGAGATTTTCCTCTTTCTATACAAAAGGCAAAACAACTTTTCAATTTTTATATTTCTTTTCCCACAGCTCTGTTTTTCACTGGAAACATGATAACACATTTAAGCAATGAAAACCATGGCATTTTAACATTAATCCTTACTGTTATTGAAATGTTGAAACCTGCATATTTTTCACTGTCTCATACACCATTCTAATTTCTTTTACTCTGTTAAATTCAGACGTAATTTAGGATGGAAAAATACATTTTAGAATTACACCTGCAGCATGTAGTATTAGTATGACTTTTTCATGGCATGACAGTGATGTTTCTACAATCTATACATATTGATTTAGGCTGATAATAAACAATTTGATTAGGCTCTATCTATAGGCTGTCATTTCAATCACTGTCACTGTTCCAATAGAGTGGAAGGCAGATAGCAGACACATATGGCAAGATTTCTCAAAATAAAAACTCTGGCCTGATTAGAGCCCTAGGTTCAGTGAATTGGACAAGACAGCTCAGCTGCCAGGTTATTAACTCCCTCAGAAAATACTCTGCCTTTTCCCTGGGGCCAGCCTGAATATTCTGATCTGGATCGATAAGCAATCTCCGGTGTGTACAAAATGCCAGCTAGAATCATTTGTCTCAGTGCAGTCTCCTTACAAAGGATAAAACACCTGCAGTATGTGGCCTGCTCTCCCTCCTCCCCCACCTTCCCCTTTTTAACTAATGACCCACAAAGAAGGAAGAAGTAACTGAATCTGTTCCATCATCGGGAAGGCTCTCTCAGGTTTGTTTTAATGATCACAATGGCCACCTTTCAATCTTACAAAAATTATATCAGTCATGCTTTCCCTGTGGCATGTTTATGTAAGTAATGTGAACCACAATGTAATGACAAGTGTACAGATGTCATTGTAAGAGGGCCCTTGGCAAGAAGATATCTCAGAATGTCAGAATTTTAATAAACCTTGGGCTGCTGGTAGGGTTCTCTTTGGTGCTTGTCTTTTATATTTGTAATGTGTGCTGTGATCTGTTGCTTGGGCCTGAGATCTTTCAAGAGCGTTTAGCAACAAAGGATATTTTACAATTGATTAGAACAGAATCATTATTTTTCCAGAGTGGTGGTGTTTTCCCAATCCATTACATATCTGTGGTTTTGTTTGTAGCAGTGCTGGATTGCGGCCACATAACTTGTACTTTTTTAGATGCCGAAAAGGAGTTTTTTAGCTGAGTGAATTCAGAACCATTCAAAGCTTTTGGATGTTCTTTCCACATGTTGACCTATTAATAAGCCCCTCTTGACTCAAATGAAAATCAAATATCTGCAAAGTATGAGAAGATCCACAGAACCCCCCAAGTTTCTCTCCTTCCTTGATTATTTATTACACCTGAAGCCACAGGACAGAATCTCCTACTGCCTAACAAGGCTGTAGCTTCACGTCTCATGTTTTCAAGAAATAAAAACTGACTATCCTCAGCAATCTACAGAGAATTTTCCAAGCAAGTTTTGACACTGAATACCTGTTTCTGAGTATGGATTAAGAGTCTTTCAAGAAGAGAGGCCAGTTTTGACTTCTTTTCAAGGCTGTAGAGCTAGCTCCTTATCCAGCTGTTAATGACAGCGTTGTTCTGACCTCATTTTAAGTAACTGTTCAGATCTGTATGACTATAGGAAACTTACCTTGAGTTAATGAAGCTGAAGATCCATGCCTAGTTAAAAAAATTAATGTTTATGTCATGTTTACCTATGACAAATTATATAAAAGCATTTTATGTTTGTACTGCAGTCACTTCAAAAAGGAAGGTTTGCATTACTGTCTGTCTTCCTTTGCTGCATCAGGTGCCCTCATAATGCCAAGAAATTAGAATATTGCCTTCCAGACAGCTCCCTTCATATCTGGAGTCTAAAACTTCAGGAACTGATGCTTTTTAAAAAGAACAATGTAAGGAACAGCTTTAGTGAATTGATTTCTCAATGTAGAGAACACATTTCCTATCAAGACACTTATTAGAATGTTTCTCTCAGAGAAAATGCACACAGTTTATATGAAAAGCTGATGTTATGTTAATTCCCATTATCATATACAGATGATATTGAGGAAGATGGAACAAAGTGCCTTTAAACCAAAGCTGATGACATTTCTTTTCCTGTTTGCTACAGTTTTATTGTAGTGAAATATGTTCATTTTAGCAGTGGAAAACTGCCCTAAATAGACAGCATAAGAGCAATAAGATGTCACATTGCAGAGCACAATTTAAAAATGATGTGTTCTAGAAGTAAGGCTTTTGGACATTTTGGTTTATGTATTAAAACTTCCCACAAATTTGATTGAGAATGAGCCTTTGATGGATATTTGCTGCAGTTATGCTGCATTAGACTCGATTTATCTACCACCTCTCATTGTTGCTATTGATTGATTTTTAAATTAGATGAAGGCAATCAGTAAATACCACCCAATCAAGTCCTAAAAACATACAGGAGATTAGACAATTTAGGGTAATCAATGAAAATATTCTGTGATTTGCTACCACTCAATTTTGACCATAAATTACGACCATAACTTGCAAGTTAGTAACCCATAAAACAAGTGGATGTGACAAGAAAAACTACAAGAAATGAATTAAGGAGATGAAGAAGAACCACTCTTGTTATCATTTAATGAGACAAAATTACTCTTTATACATATCTGGCATTTCCAGTTGAGTCTTGCCAACAGTATTGAAGTACAGGAGCACTAACACTGCTCTTGTTTTTCTGGGGTTTGGGTTTTTGGTTTTTTTTTGTGATATAAAATCTGTTCTTTTGTGTAACTACTAACTTTGAACAATAACTAATCTACCTAATTTTGTTGCAGCAAATAAATTAATGCAATTTTAGGTTTAAAGCCTGCTGCTTGCTAAAAGCCCTCACCTTCATCTCAGGCACTTGCAAAGACTAATTTTAAAGTCACACTTCTACATGGTGTTATATTCTACAAATGTTAACAAGTAGCAAAAATTTAATGACGTTTTAGACCAACACTTGGAAGAAGCTGTGCTAATACACTTTCCCTGTGATACATGTCACCCATTTTCTATATTCTCACAAGTCTCACTAGGAACTAATTCACATATCTTTAAAAAAATCTGGTTTAAAGCTTATTTACTAGTTGTAAAAAGGTGTCCATGTTTTTTTCTATTTATGAACTTTGGTGTTTGTCATTTCTAGGCAGTATCTATGCAATTCTAGGCTGAAAGGCTGTGTACAAATATATAAGCAACTACTAACAGCTATAGGCTATATTGATATGAATTGGTGAAATAAAGCAAAAATTTATGGTAAATCTGCTCCCTTAAAAAAGTGATACAGATGTGATACTGCTGAGCAGCATGCAAAAAATCTTCCTGGGTAGTGCCTTTGTGATCCTCTTTAGAATAAGGACCATTTGGAAAAGAAGACCAGAATAATTTTTGGGAGGGTTGATCATAGAAAAGGATGAAATTAAGATACTTTTGACAAGAGGAAAATTCATGTGCCTTTTTCTACATTAAACAGAAATCTGAGAGACCTGAACACTGCCCAGGACACCTTGAGTGGTGGTGAGGTTGTAACAGGACAAAAGGAAAGGAGTACAGGACTCTCACTGCACTCACACCCACTGAAATCCAAAAGTGACTTTGTAGAGCTTGGTGGTAGAGTGACTCCTCTGAAAGCAGATAAATGCAAAAAGCACAGGTGGAATAAATATTGAAAATATTTGGATTTATATCTCCATGATTTAGCTAGTTCAGATTTCATGTTGCAGCAGAGAAAGCAAAACCCCCAGAGTCAGAAGAAAGCATTAGTGGTGTTGCAAACAGAAGATTAGTCAGCAAATACTGACCTTGTATCAGCAGGTGGACTCTGAGAGATAATCCAGAGTTAGAACTTTGCAAGGATTTCATGCAGAAAATCCAAATCCTGCCTGTAGTAAACAAAAGTCTGGCACTAGCAACTCTAAAAAAAAAAAAAAAAGGAAAGTAGTTGTTCTTAGCTGGTTCTCTTTTAAAAGACATTTCCTTTAGCATAGGGTTTTAGAATCTGGATTTACTTTTCTGTGCAGGTCTGTGGAACAGTAAAACAGAATAAGTCCATGTAAGTGCTGGGCCCCTTACAAAAACATGTTTCTTTCTACTAAAAACATTCCCCACTTGAATTCTGAATTTAACATTAGGAAATGTCCAAGTCTGGGTCTTTCACATTTTCTGCATTGTTAAGTACATTTAAGGCAATCCAGTTTGAAGGACTATGTGAATCCCTGATGGAATACAAAACTCATCTACTCATCTCAGCTTACTAAATATTTTTTTAAAAAATATTGAAATGGACTTTTCTTTAATTCCTGCCTTTTATCAGTTTTTACATGTTCATAAGATTTTAAGAAATAAGTAAATTCAGTGCTAACAATACCTTTTCGACCTTCCACATGAATTTGGTACTAGAGGAAGCTTCTGGGTCTTTCATTAGTGGCATAATTTCTAACAAGTATAAGACTGGAAGACACATAGTTCTCAAAATAATATTTCTCCCTCTGCAGGTAACATTATTTCTGAAATCTAAGATTTTAGTTTAATTTGAAATCTCTTTGGAAAATACATTCCCAGTTTATTTCTAAAAGATTCTGCAAGTGATTGAACCTGTGGTAGAAATTTGCAAGATACACAGCTAAATTGTGAAGGCAGGAAATGAAACAGCTCAGAATCTGAACAAACTCTGGAGCATTTGCATTCCCATATTTAAATATTTGCCTGAATTACACATGAGCTATAACTTTTCCCTCACTGGAATTTTTTGCATTCTCTGTAAGTAATAGTGTTAAGAGAAATCAATGTTTATATTACTGCAATATATGATTGTGTCATATTCAATCTCACGTTTGTGTGAATTAAAAAATATTCAAAACCCCAATAATCTCTAGTAAAGGAGGACAGGAGAGGGAGAGAAAAAAGAAAAACACTGGCTTAAAACAAAGACAGGGACCTGCTTGCAGTTCCTGATGGACTGATGCAATACAATGAAGCTGGTGTATTCAATATAACTTTTAGAATAATTGCCTGGGAGGTAACCAGAAGAAGTACATTTTACTTTATCATGGTACATAAATAAAAGGGCAGACTAATTAATCATATAGCTTACTAAAAGTGCTTTTTATTTTGCCATTTAGTATGCCAGAAAGATCATTTTCTTTAATGTATATACCCAGTATTAACATGATTTAATCCATCATGTTCTGTATTATGAAATTACTTTGTTTTACTCCCTGATCCAGCTGAAGATCATTAACCCACACTATTTTCTAAGTCATACATCATTTGAGTGTATTACCTCATATAGCAAAAAAGCTACTTCCCTTGGTTATACACTCCAACTAAGAAATCATTTTTTCTGGATGTTGCTGACAGGAGGAGCTGTTTTCATTAGAAAGCAGATGGTTCACGATTTCCATTCTGTTTTACCTTCACATTTGCTCCAGCTCTGAGTTCTTTGCTGCCAGTTACCTCATTACCTCTCTCAGCATCCATGTCCTACATCCCTGACCCATCCATAAAATGTGCTAAACAAGCAACTGCTTTGCCTTCCCCCAGCACCTTTTTTTACCCTGCATCCTCACCAGTTGGAAGTCAGGCTTTAAGAAGCAGTGAAAGTGAATCCAGTCATCTGAAGAGTGAGTTAAACTCCCACAGTTCTGCAGGTGTTTGTTAGCTGAGACTGCAGTTTATAGCCATGCTCAGTTCTACTGTTTTTATGATGACACAATATTTAAGATCCTGAACCTGGCACCACAAATAGCCGTGCATGTTGTACAGAGTGGAGAATATGCAATTAATTGGTTGAGCTTGATTTCTACCTGTCTGTTTATAACATCCATGGACTCTGGATTCCACCCTGTGATGAGTGAAGCCTCAGCATGAGGTTGGTTTATCCACCCTGAATAAACCTCACGGCCATAATTCAGCTGAAAATAAAATAGAGCAAAAATAGGAGGTGCAGGTGTTGCTGCTTGCACGTCATGAGCCAGAAACCAAAAAAGGTGAGGCACAGAGACAGATTATCTTCTGCAGGAGGAGCTGGGTGCAGCTGCCACCAGGGCTTTGAAGGCAGTGCCTTTACACTGGGAGTCCTTTCTTGCAGAGCTTTGAGCTCCTCTCGTTGGTGTGGACAAGATTGCCAGAGATGAGAAAAGAACACAGCCTGCACAGGCTTCTGGAGGGACTGGATTCTCCCACACTGAAGTATGTGCAGTGTCAGAATTTACTCCAGTAAACAGGGAAAAGATGGAATTTTTGGTTTATGCCTCTGAGTGCTCCTCAGAATGGTATTAGCATTGATGCCACCCAAGCCAATTATTTTTTTTCTGCTCAAGAAAGCATTTGAAACTACCAGATTCTGTTGATGAAAGTAATTATCAAGACTGAAAATGGATATAACAAAAAAAAATAATACTGTGAACTGTTGGTATGAAACTTTGTTTTCAGTATAAATAAGTTAGTGTATATTAAGTAAGTTCACAACTGTTATTAATAAATAACAGTTGTGAACTTACTTAATATACACAAAAGGTTTTTTCCAAGCCTTTATTTTGTCCCTACCAGAATGCTGACAGTATAATCACAAAACATTATAAAGTATCATACCCTGGTAAAATAATTCCAAACAAAACAAATGAGAAGCCATGAGGGGATTATAGCATAAGATCTTGACAAGCAGAAATAGAACCCATAAAGTACACCAGGTGTCATTGCAGGATTAGTGTGTGAGTGACTGTGTAGAGTGCACTGACACTCCTGATGTTCAAATAAATCACATGGAGAAACTCCACCTGGCATTCTATGGGAATAAGTTAAGTACACTCTTCAAAATTATATCAAAGCAGTTAAAAATATAAACCATCGAAATGTGATAGAACAGCAATTTATTTATGAAAGTGTCATTTGCATTTTTGAACACTGTTTAACTTCCATGCTTGTTTTGCTGTTTTCAAATAACAAATTGGCCATTTTAAATTCATAATGAGGTATGAAATAAATGAGAGGGTACTGAGGGTGAGTCATTCATTAATCATAAGCAAAACAGGGATGAAAGCAAGGACACAGGAGCACAAACTGTAGAAGTAATAGGTTGCATAATCTTTGTATTTAATATTAACTATGTTATGTTTTTCACATGAGTTCTGAGAAGTTGAATTTTTTATGTTTACATGAAACTAATCCAAGGTAAATTTTATTTCTCAATATTATTTTATCCTAGAGGTTGACCTCTTTTTAATAAAGTAAAAGACAATGAATTCTAGCTTATCACACTGTTACAAAGATTTAATAGAAGGGTTAGCAGGAACACTGAAGCCTACTGCAACTTTTAATTTAAGATATTCCACTTTTGACTAGAATGTACCAAACTCTTCATGTTTGTCATGGCAGATGTCCCATTAAGGACATAAATTCACCTGGAATTAATTGTTTTGGCCAAAATAAGTTATTCTTCATATTCATCTGTCAGAGAATAACAGAACAAGAACTATTACTCAAACCATTTTGTGACTTTATCCTTCCAGAGTTCAATCCACAGTGACTACACAATGTGCAACAAGGTTGTTTACAGTTTGCAGGTGATGTATTTAAATAGTAGGTGTAGCTCAAATAGACACAATAAAAATCATTTGTTACCCCATGTCGGATTTCAACAACAAAGCCACAATAAACCAGGTTGTAATAAGGCAAGGTGAAGTGGTGGCACAGCAAGGACTCAGCTCACTTCAGAGTCACTAAACATGTGTATTTCTGCTCCAAATCCATTCATTGGGATGGAGCCAGGATTGATGTTACTCTGTCATTATTCTGGAGTTTACTGGACAGAGAAGTTTCTGTTGGCTCTGTTTGTTTTCCATAAGCCTGGATGAAGAAAGAATCTTAATTTTTAAAACTCCCATTAAACCAATTTCCTTCCTTCTCTGCTCCAACATATCTACATTTTATAAATTATATTGGTGCTACTTTCACACTGTGCTTAAGGTGTTTCTTCCTTACATGAGAAGCTCCATACAAGCTGCAAGGTGTTAAAGACAGTAATTGTTAGTGGTGTTTTTCTTTCTAAAGAAATATAAAGGACATCTCAATGAATAGATTCATTGAGATGTCCTTTATGTTCCCAAAACTGGGGAATTTGCCCTGATCTCTGAAAAATCATTCATTCCACTAAGGCCTGTGTAAGTGGGGAGATCCTCCTAATATATTTACCTTCATTGTAGGTGCAGGTGGTTTAAATGTGGTGCCCTGGTTTAGATTCCAGAGCAAATGGGTTACCTATGTTACTATCATTGCCAGGAATATATTGCCAAGCAGTGCCTTTCTCAAGCAATGTGGGTAAAAGGTTCACTCTGTCCCCCATGCTCCTCTGCTTGAATGCTTTTCCCAAGCTCCAGATCAATCTTTAACTCCTCACTTTTCAATTAAGATGAGATACCATGGAGAAGAAAGTGAGCATAAATATTTCCAAAATCCTAGGAAATAGGTTTGTTCAGTCTTCCCTCTCCTAAGCAAGACACTTAAAATGATGAAGCCCATGAAGTCTTCTCTCTCCTGGACCAGATATTTCCAAATTTTTGAAACCAATATCAATTTTTTTCAGCAGAATATATTAATTTTTCAATAAATCCTCTAATTTTGTTACAGAGTCTTCACCTCAGTACCAGAAACATTTTGCTATGGGCCTGAAAAGTCTGTCAAAGTAGAAAATTAAAAAAAAAAAAACAAAACAGTATCATGAGAGGAATCATTAGAGGAATGTTTCTTTTAGTGGTACCCTGCCCTGCTCTTTGCATGGTGTCTTCCACAACTGAGCCCTCTGAATCTGCACTGGGTTTCCTCTGTACCTCAAACACTCCAGCTCTGCAGAGCTTCTGCTACTCTGCTGTCAGAGGCTGTTCCTGCAGCAGGCATGGAGGGTACCTTTACTTCCAAAAGTTAAAAGGTGGAAAGAATTTGGCTTTTGGGGAGACTTGGACTTATTTACATCTTCAGCATGTTTGAAATTGCTGTTGAAATATTCTACCAGAGTGTTCGTGAAATGTCAAAGTTAAAGGAATGCATTTGAAGCAAATGCCCTCTCTCAGGTTAATGATTGACACTGTGAGAATTCAGCTTGGTATTTACTGTATCATGACACAAATAAATTGAACTCCAAGCAAGTCATCATCTATTTTTTTTTTAAGTGTGCAATGCTAAATTATTAACTTTTGTGGTAGAAGGAAGTAAAAACATGGGTCAGGAGTACCCACAGAGTCTTGTGAGACTCATTTGTTCACACCCACTGTAGTATATAAAAAACAAAGTTCTTTGAGAAGGCTTCCTGTTTCCAAAGCAATATCTAAATCATTATATACATTTTTTAAAGAATACATCTCTGTCTTCATTATTGTATTAAAAAATAAACCTTGCATTCTCTATCTATTTGTCACTCTTCATCATAGCAAACTGCACCTTCTGTTCCCTGCATGTTTCAATGGACCAATCAATTCATCTATTTTCCTGCCAGATTTTGGTATGGTCACAAACATGTCATCTTTGTACCTATTACAAAGTCAAAATTTCCAGCCTTCTTAATTCTGTAGGAAAGGGGCTTTACTTCACTAGAAAAGTACTTATTTTTCTTGAAATATAAATATTACCTTTCAGGAAAGATACTGCCTGAATATTCAGGAATATTCTGCCTGAAATGTGAATACTTCAAAAAATTACAAACACCTAAAATGTTGAGAATTTAGGTTAGAAGAAAAATACTTGTACATTATCAACTATCCCATTGTTAAGCCTGCATCTACACCTCCCAGTCTGCAAAGACTTTAAGGTTCTAATTGCATTTTGCAATTCCAAATTTTTTTCATGGGAAGTTAGCACTGTTGAAAGGCTCAAAGGTGCATCACCTAATTTTCCTTGTATCTCCAGACAGTATATGGCCAAGTTATTTAGATACAAATAAGCCTTGAGAATATCACCAAATCCATTCTAATTTCATTCATGCCTTGGAGATAATAATTTAAAGAGCTAGTCACTGCTTGCAATTAAGCATGGAGAAAATAGATCCGTCCCATAATTTATGTCTGCAAAGGTTGGGCTGGATTTGTAATTAATGTTTGCTCCTTTTAATGAAATACTCCAAAGGTCTGCACTTATGTCATTCATGGAGGTAATTTTTCAATTGATTAGTAAAATAATACTTGAAAAGTAAATGCACCTGCTTTAGCACAGAAATGTCTTAGTCAAGTAGAGACAATGATTGGAGTGCTAAAAAAATATCATTTCAATACAGTAGAGACTAAAGTTTTACTCCTCCAGAATTCAGAACTCCCACTAAAGAGGAAAAAAAGAAAAGGTAATTAAACCTCCAACAACTTCCTCAGCATGCTTTCATCCAGTTTAATTCCTGGGTGGTTTTCAGCATAGCTAAATACTTTTAGGAGCACACGCCTGAACTGCAAGTGAAATATGTCTGGAAAGCATAGTTACAGCAAGACATAATTTTTTGTGTTTGTGAACCTTAGTATTTTTGGAGGGCATGATCAAATCATTTCATTTTGGAAATTTGTTTTCATTTTGGATAAACACTTAAAATTTGACAGCTCAGTTGGATTCTGTTCTTATTTCCTTTTCAGGATCAAACCTGCAAAGCAGCAAGACATGAGAGTTAGATTGCTGTGACCACTGGTTTAAAATGGCTGGTCATGTTCTTTCTACAAACACCACTATCAGAGCAAATGGAATGAAATGAAATGAAATAAAATATAAAATAAAATAAAATAAAATAAAATAAAATAAAATAAAATAAAATAAAATAAAATAAAATAAAATAAAATAAAATAAATATAACAAGCCACCTCTCTCTGTTTTCAGGAAATTGATAAGGGTTTTCTTTGAATTAATCACTCCAAAAACCATGTTTGATGACTGGCTTCTGCTGCTTTCTTAATTTAGTCATTTTGACCCAAAGGTTACTGATCCTGCTCTTTGTAGGAGTGGGTATCATAAGTTGACCAGACAGGATGCAGAGCAGAAGCCAAAGTCTGTGCCAGATTTCTTGAGGGCCACAAACATGGTGATCCGAGGGGTTTTGGACCTTGTGTCATCTGGGACAAGGATTTTGGTTTCAGAGAAAGAAGCCAGAGAAGGGAATGTGTGTGGTGGAAGAAGCCCTTATCCAGTGCTCAGCCTAATGGAGCAGAGTGATCCAGACACTGGAGCAAGGGCATGAGAGCCATCAGAACACTCAACTTTGAAGAGAAGTTTATAGTTTTAATGCTGCAGTTTTAAGTGTTTGAATCATCTGAAGGACCCAGCTCTTATTAAAGCATTAGCAAAGCAGCACCTAAGGACTTTTAAAAACCTGCACCTTGAACTTAGTGTAACTCCTATTAAAGTCAATGGATGCTGAGTCAGACCTTAATTCTTTTTGCGTCTTAGAGATTCAAAAGGTGAAAATCCTGGCACTACTGATGTTTTGCCATTGACCTCACAGGGTCAGGATTTCATGCTAAAAGCCATAAAATGGCACTGACACTTCGTCACTGCTGTCTTGGATCAGATTCATAACAGTGACCCAGGAGACAAAAATCTCCATAATCCATTACTACCCAACACTGTCTCACCACCTTCTACCTTTTTTAAAGAGAGGGAATAATCTATAATTTGAGCTGTCTTTATTTTAACTCAAGTAAAGGGGAATGGAAAAATTTTAGTATTCATTTTTCAATCACTTAAGTAAATTCTTGATTATTTTCTTTTATATTAATTTAATTGGGAAATTCTCTTTTGGAAATTAAGGAGATTTTGATTTGGATGATTTGCCTTTGTTTTGTTGTTTTGGGTTTTTTTAATACCTTTTCAAAAATGTCTTTGTAGTAAAACTGGAAGGCAAATTTCAGATTTATAACACAGTTGAATGAACAGGTTATGATTAGCAGTGAAAACTATGGGGAATTTATATAATTCCTTGATGATCCTTAACAAAGTGTTTAATTAAAGACCATCTGGAAAGATAATCTTGGTTAATAAAAGGAAATCAGGAAACAAACTGATTTCTGTAATGTAAGAGTATTTGCAATATATGATAGCTACCACGTTGTTAGCAGTTAGATACAATAAACTGATAAAATACAAAATGATCCTGCCCTCCCCATTAAATTTTCAAGACTGCAAATGCAAAATATTGACTGTGCATTGCAGATGATAAAAGTAATAGATTCTAAATTTACAGATACAAATATACTGAAAAATACAATTTAAAATTTGTGTAAGAAATAATATTGTATGTAATATGGCTTCTTTGGCAGAGGTCATTGCATTATGTTGTCGCAGATGCTTTCAATTGTAATTCTGGTTCTTCCCTTTGGCAAAGCTTGGTCCCTTCTTAGCTTTGGTTTTATAACTTCCATCATAGTAGGAGTTATAAAAATCATAGTGATAGTCTTGCTACTCCACTGGAATCATTGAGTTTGCTGTCTTTAAATACAGGCATAGCTTGAACTGGGGGAGATCTGCTTATTACAGCAGTAGATGTTTACACTTGGAAATGAAAAAAGCCTGCTTGCGAGTTTTGCACAAAATTTCCTTCATTCAAACTTCTCTTTGTTAAATTACTGCAGATCTTGAGACATTAGGGGTACTTACATTACTTGACTTGGTTTCTCTGACCTCTTTCTGGAGAAGTCCGTGGACTAATTTAAAGATCTCCCCTATATTTCTAGAGGAAAGTGCTGTGAACATTCCTGTTTCTGTCACACTGCACTCTGAGTGCATGATCTGAATTTACTGGAGTAGCTTGGGCTTTCCACCCTCAGTGAGGCCTTGGTGTCCTCTGAGTTTTATGCAGTTGAAGGTCTAAGTCAGGAGTTATATATTATTTCTAAGGAATGTGTATTTAAACACAGGTTAATAATAAGATTTTAACCGTTTGCTTTCCTGTTAACATTAATGAAATCATATATTTATATGCTGTGCCTTTGAAAATTAATTTCCTGGACTTCTCTAGGGATATAGGGGTTGTGTGCAATGCAGTTTTACTTTGTATTATTTATCAATAGAGTGGTATAATCTAGTAACAACTCCCTTTGTACACAAATTTTTCAGCTCTTTAAGTCACTTTAGTTGTGCTGAACTTTGAGGTGAGAATGAAGCCCTCTTTGTCTTTGTTGGTCTTCTTAGAATGTAAAACATGTTTGCTTCCAGAACACCGTGTAAATATCTCTTAAAGAGGTGCTTTGCAAATAAGCTATTATGGTACTAAAGAAAACATTGATTAGTTTTAAATGGCAGTAACAATTCAAGTGTATGTAAAGACAAGTGCATTTTCTTTTGAGGTTAAGCCTCTGAATTTAATAATTGAAGGGAAAAATACAATAAGGTGCAATAGAAGAAGCTTCTGTGAAGTGCATTATGCAATTATGACCGCCATAACTACAATTGTCTTACCAGATTATAGCACACTTTCTCCTCAGAGAAAACAAAACTATTTTTATTAATTTTTTCTTTGGAAAAATATACTGTTTGGAAAAGATTGTATTCTCTGTGATGATTCTGTTGATTCAGAAAACCAGTCTCTGTTCAGGAGATCTAAAAATCCAAAACTCCATTCTAGTGAATACACTATGCAGCTGAAGGAATCTATTTATTTTTGGCTTTGTCAAAGTTGTTTTGAAATGTGAAAACTGTTTTAAGGGGATATCTTTGCCAATTCCCTCAATTAAATCATGTTACATTTTGCTGAACATACACAGGACCAGAATTATTAGAAGAGAGATTTTGGCTGTGTATTGTGCAGTTTAACTTGGTGCATTGCATTAGTCATTAACTGTCTAGATCAGAGCCTGACTGTACTACCCACAGAACCTGTGTGCTGGAAAGATCCTGTGTGATGGCTGTGCATACATAGTTACATTTCTTGCAAAAGGGAATACTATAACCTCTTCTTCATCACATAAAATAGACCAAAAAGTAGGTCTACAATTATAGTAGCAAAGATTCAGATTATACTTTAAAAAGCAGGGATATTAACTAAGAGTTTGTACTGTATTGGCTCAAAACTATAATGAGGAAAGGTGGTGGGAAGGTGTTTGGCTTATGGAACAATTTGTCTGCTAGTGGAAACCACAGTCTGATCCATAGTTCAGAGAATTTGGTGTTGTTCCAGTCAGAGGCACATTTTAATTGTGATGGAGTAAAGGTTCCCTCATATGAAAGAAATGTCATGGTTAAAGTATAAACATGAAGTGTAAGTGTTAAGAACCGTAGAAGGGAATTGCAGGAGAAGAAAACCAGTGACCTCACCCCTTAGGAGTAACAGCCATATTCAACAAAGTGTGATTAAAGGGACAGGGTTAGCTGGTGAGGAGGACCTTGAAGGAGAAGGAACCTTGCGGAAGAGGGAAGAGAGGATCATGAGGAAGAGGGATCCTGAGGAGAGAGAATCACTGCTGTGAGGTCAGTCTGGGGCTGCAGTTAGAGCCTGTTGTTGGAGCCTGCAGTCACAGTCTAGCTGGGTAAAAGCTGCAGGCACAGCCTGCACACTGATCCCTGCAGTCACTGATCCCTGCAGTCACTGATCCCTGCACACTGATCCCTGCAGTCACTGATCCCTGCACACTGATCCCTGCACACTGATCCCTGCAGTCACAGCCTGCACACTGATCCCTGCAGTCACTGATCCCTGCACACTGATCCCTGCACACTGATCCCTGCACACTGATCCCTGCAGTCACTGATCCCTGCACACTGATCCCTGCACACTGATCCCTGCACACTGATCCCTGCAGTCACTGATCCCTGCACACTGATCCCTGCACACTGATCCCTGCAGTCACTGATCCCTGCACACTGATCCCTGCACACTGATCCCTGCAGTCACTGATCCCTGCACACTGATCCCTGCACACTGATCCCTGCAGTCACTGATCCCTGCAGTCACAGCCTGCACACTGATCCCTGCACACTGATCCCTGCACACTGATCCCTGCAGTCACTGATCCCTGCACACTGATCCCTGCACACTGATCCCTGCACACTGATCCCTGCAGTCACTGATCCCTGCACACTGATCCCTGCAGTCACTGATCCCTGCAGTCACTGATCCCTGCACACTGATCCCTGCACACTGATCCCTGCACACTGATCCCTGCAGTCACTGATCCCTGCACACTGATCCCTGCACACTGATCCCTGCACACTGATCCCTGCAGTCACTGATCCCTGCACACTGATCCCTGCACACTGATCCCTGCAGTCACTGATCCCTGCACACTGATCCCTGCAGTCACTGATCCCTGCAGTCACTGATCCCTGCAGTCACTGATCCCTGCACACTGATCCCTGCACACTGATCCCTGCAGTCACTGATCCCTGCAGTCACAGCCTGCACACTGATCCCTGCACACTGATCCCTGCACACTGATCCCTGCAGTCACTGATCCCTGCACACTGATCCCTGCACACTGATCCCTGCACACCGATCCCTGCAGTCACTGATCCTTGCACACTGATCCCTGCAGTCACTGATCCCTGCAGTCACAGCCTGCACACTGATCCCTGCACACTGATCCCTGCACACTGATCCCTGCACACTGATCCCTGCAGTCACTGATCCCTGCACACTGATCCCTGCAGTCACTGATCCCTGCACACTGATCCCTGCACACTGATCCCTGCACACTGATCCCTGCAGTCACTGATCCCTGCAGTCACTGATCCCTGCACACTGATCCCTGCACACTGATCCCTGCAGTCACTGATCCCTGCAGTCACAGCCTGCACACTGATCCCTGCACACTGATCCCTGCACACTGATCCCTGCAGTCACTGATCCCTGCACACTGATCCCTGCAGTCACTGATCCCTGCAGTCACAGTCTGCACACTGATCCCTGCAGTCACTGATCCCTGCAGTCACTGATCCCTGCAGTCACTGATCCCTGCAGTCACTGATCCCTGCACACTGATCCCTGCACACTGATCCCTGCAGTCACTGATCCCTGCAGTCACTGATCCCTGCACACTGATCCCTGCACACTGATCCCTGCAGTCACTGATCCCTGCACACTGATCCCTGCACACTGATCCCTGCAGTCACTGATCCCTGCACACTGATCCCTGCAGTCACTGATCCCTGCACACTGATCCCTGCACACTGATCCCTGCAGTCACTGATCCCTGCACACTGATCCCTGCACACTGATCCCTGCAGTCACAGTCTGCACACTGATCCCTGCAGTCACTGATCCCTGCAGTCACTGATCCCTGCACACTGATCCCTGCAGTCACTGCACACTGATCCCTGCAGTCACTGATCCCTGCACACTGATCCCTGCACACTGATCCCTGCACACTGATCCCTGCACACTGATCCCTGCAGTCACTGATCCCTGCAGTCACTGATCCCTGCACACTGATCCCTGCACACTGATCCCTGCAGTCACTGATCCCTGCAGTCACTGATCCCTGCACACTGATCCCTGCACACTGATCCCTGCAGTCACAGCCTGCACACTGATCCCTGCACACTGATCCCTGCACACTGATCCCTGCACACTGATCCCTGCAGTCACTGATCCCTGCACACTGATCCCTGCAGGCACAGTCTGGCTGGGTAAAGCCTGCAGTCAGAGCCTGCACATCAATCCCTGCAGTCAGAGGCTGCAAGGGAAACCTGCAGCAGGAGCTTGCAGCAGCCAGAGTCAGTGAATGGTTGCAGTCAGGATGGCTGAGCTGTACAGAGGAATAAACCAGGACCATTTTCATGCTGTGATGAACAAGAAGGTTGATGCTGTGTTTTGGCTCATTTCTACCCTCTAACAAGGGGGCTTATGCAACAAATAACTTTCCACAAAGAAAGATTTCTAAGGGTCCCTTGCCGTCCCTTGTTTGGTGTAGGTTAGGAAAGAGTGCTACAGTTGGATCCAACCATTTAATTAATGTGCATCTTGTTTGCTCAAATCATGGCTATAACTCCTCTGTGTGTTGTAGCTCTTTGTGTTTCATATCAAATTTTCTGAAGTCACTCATCTGTTTTCCATGGATGCTGGTGCATTGGTACAGACATGAACACTTTCATTTGCAGTGATTTCTAATCTAGCATAGTTTTGTAAAGACCTCCAGCTCAGTAATATTAAAGATGAAAAATGAATATATAAATCTAAGGGGAAAGTACTAAAGGTAATAGTGAAGAGGGGTTTTTTTCATAAAATAACCATGGTTTCCAACATTTAGCAAAGTCCTTTCTCAGCTTAATGTGTGCTGATAAAGATCCATTCTATACAACAATTTCCTCTCATCTTGTGACCCCATATCTGCAGTTTTTCCTTATGTCTATTCCTCTTAAAATCCAATTTTCTAGTTATACTAGTATTTATTAAAAGCTTGACTGTAAGGTCTTTGTTTACCCAAAGATCTATTTTCATCATAACTGTTTATAATGATTAAACCTCAACAACTTAAACACTTTACACAAAATAATGCATTTTCAATAAATTGAAATATTAACCAATCATATGTAATGGTTCAGTTCTAGCAAATGGATTGCTAGAAATCCTTAGGGTTTCATATAAATTGAAAACTGTATTGACTGACCAGGCTGCACTCGAATTGCATTGCATTTGGATCAAAAAGCATAGAAAAAGTTCTCATTATAGTTCCCTGACATTAATTTGAGCATTTTTATATGTGTGTCCTATTAACTACTTTAAGTGCTTTTTGATAATTGTGCTTTGTAGTTTTTACAGCACTTCAGCCTATTCCCAGTTCAATTTCCTCTTTTATCCGATGTTTGAAATATTGATTTCTGACAGATAAAAGCAAACCTTATAATCTCAGCAGCATGCAATAAGTGAGTAAGAGGGGGCTACAGAATGCATCAGGGAATGGTCATATTTGAAACCGTCTTTGTTTTATTACATTTCGTCAACAGAATTTACTTACCGCTTGCTGATATTTATGTAAAGGCAGGACTCCTGATAGTCCGGTGATATTAGCAGTTCCTGGTATACTTTTGCATTTAGTAAGATAAAAGAAGAAACTCCCTTGGTGGTTGATGATTGCAGCTGCTTAATCTGCTGTCAACTGGCTTGAAGTAACTGTGATTTATCTTCCTCAGATTGTGCAGCGTTGTGTCCGTGAACTTCCAGAGTTTGCATTAAAAAGTGACAGAGCATCAGAGTGCTTTTCATATTGTGGCCTTGAAGGTAAAAGCAAAAGAAACTATCTTGGTCTGTGTTTGGGAACACTGTCCAAAACCTCTGCAAGGCTTCTGTGACATGAAGGAGATCCTAAAAAATGGATTGGGATTTTGACCATGGACTAAATACAATTAAGAGATGCTGAGGAGTTGCACTGGTGCTTTGTTTGTTTTCAGGGTGTTTCTTCTGCAATTTCTAACAACTAGATAGAAGCATCCAGTCCAATGCCATGAATGGTATGCTAAAAATTCAGATTGCATTTATTTCCTTTTCATTATCCCATGTAATCCAATGTCTCACAAGTAACATTGCCTTAAACATCTCTACTCAGCTCCATCAGCACCCACAGTAAACAAGCAGAATATACAGGGAATCAGCTGCTTTATTTCTGGCAGTACTTCCTCTGAGGTTGTGAAAATTCAGAATTTCAAAAATTCACCTGCTTTGGAAGGTGAGGAGGGTTTCTCAGTAGCTTTGGCAACCAATTGTAAATCATATCAAAGTGGCAAAGGAAGGGTCTCCCTCCTGAGCACCAGGTTAGGAGGAAGCTGAGTATCTTTCTCCTGAGACATACATTTCTAAGGGGGGATTGATGTACCTGACAACACAAGCAGGTGAAATAAAGGAAGGAGAAATATGACTTTTAATAACTTACACATTCTTAAGATGAATACAGATTTTATTCAACCCCAATTTAGCAATTGTTAATTCAGAAACCTTTTTTTGGCTCAATCCTAGAAACACTTAAAATTACTAGATCTTCACATACTTGGGAATAGAAAAGTTTTCAAACAAAAGACATTTAAAAATGCTATTTTAGTGAATTTTGATTATTATGGACTGGAGCTGGAATTCTGCCAGTCACTTAGCAGAAGTTTGCTCTCTGATCAATTCAAGTTTTCATTACTAAGCAATTAGTGTTTAAAGTTTTAAGTGATAAGCACTTAACTGCGTTCTGGAAACAGTGGGTTGGTGATAGCAAAGCCTGACAGTGTTCTGAAGAGCAGCAAGCCTGGAAAAGTGATTTGGTCAAGGCTGTCAGGAAGAAAAGATCTTCTGAGCTCTGCAGGCGTTGATCACAGGGCTGGTGGAGCAGAGCTTGCTTGGTGGCAGGGTGTGCCAGAGATGCTGACTGCAGGGGTTTAACATGGTCAGAGGCAGAGCTGCAAACACAGGGATGGTGCTGCACGGCCCAGTCAGTCCTCGCTCCATCCAGGCTCCATCCTGATGCTGACATCAAGGCATGCCATGACATTCCCGTGCCAGTGTGTAAGCACAGGCAGGAAATGCTGTCACTGACAGAAAATGAAGGCTGACTGCAGTGAAGCTTTGCAGGAAGGTTTCTTCAGTGATGATTTGACAGCTGGGAAGCTTGGGCCAACTGAACCACAGAACTGAAATAATTAAAGAAAAAGGAAAAAAAATGGTTGAATTATTTTTAACAGCAATGTTATGCCATTGAATATTCAAGTACAAATCTATAAGACACAAATACAGCAACAAAATCTCGCCTTCTGTTGCAATCTCTCCTTTTTGGAGTATGCTAGCTGCACTCCACCCAAATTTCTGTGTCTCAGCAGACCAACAGAAATGTGTATATGTTCATGTTACAATCCTATATGTTCCCATATATACAGGTAAAGTATTAAAACAAGGATTTTTCTGTGGGTGAAATAACTGTAGACAATGCCCATTAGAATTTCAAAGGAGCTACCTAGAATTTTTCATATTGGATAAGTTATTTACAGTTCACTATTTAAAGGAAACAACATTGGAAACTGTTATCTTCTAATAAATCAAGACCATTCCAGCGCCAATTCAAAAAGCTTAAAGGTAAAAAGGCAGTTGCAGAAGCTGTGTCTTGCAAAATATTATGTATACTGTATTATATTGGGTAGCAAAACAGCCAGAAGCAGACAGGGAATCTTCCAGTGAAACAAGCTCTTAACAAGTTTTTCTCAGTTTCACCAATGGTGGGATTTCCAGCAAAAAGTGATAGCAAAAGACCTCCTTTGCAAGAAAATTGATGTAACTCGGTATTAGTGCTTATCAAGTTGAAATCTGAGGATCCAATCAGATCACAGGTTTTTCAGAAAGGTCACAGTGTTTTTTAGCTGTCAGCACTGAGTCCATCTCAGGTGATGCATCTTTCATTCTGACTTTTGGGTTCTCCTTCCCTTGCAAATGATTTGTTGGAAAACATAGATATTTTCACCACATATTTTGTGAAAGGTCTGAAAAAGAACATCAACACAGATATGTCCAAACTCAGTGGCTCTTAGGTGGTCCAGGCCGTCACCTGGGATATGAGCAATGTAGACTCTGAGATTGTTTTTACTAGGGCAAGAAATATAACTCTGGTTTTTTTCATTACCAGTCAAACAAGAAAATTACTGGGTTGGTGGATCCTCTGAGAAGTTATGAAGGTCGTCTGTCCTAATCTTCTCCAAATATTCCATTCTCATTTAAATAAAAATCTTTTCTTTCCAAAAGCCATCTTTGCCCACTGACTCTTCTTCCAGCCCTAGAGCTCCAATTTCTTGGGAAATTTTCTTTAGTGCTATTTTGGCTAAAAGTATCTAGGTTTTTATTTATATGTTTTTGTGAACATGTTTCTGGGTTTTTCCCTTTGTCTTTTTAGAAATGGATGGATATTGGTCTTGCATCATGCTGGTCTTCCCTTACCATCAGGTTTTTTGGCTGTGGACATACAAAGCCTATTTATGCAACCCAAGTCAGTCAGAACTGTATTCCCTGAACCCCAAAGGTTATTGTCAAAATCAAAAGGCTTCACAAAATCAGTTACTTTCCCTAGAGCACTTTCTTCATGTGGAAGAAAAAAATGGGTTTTTTAATATATGCAGAGTAAAATGTTTTCATTTTTCCTTCCTCGATGGCTTCTTTTGAGAAGCACTCTTTCCCATGATATTGCTGTGTATCCTGTCTTTTCAGGAGGGTCCATTATCTGTGCTTTAGGCTCCTGTTACGTTAGTATTTGGCTTTTTGCACAGATATAACATAAAAAAACCTGTGTGGTAAAGGATTGTACAGTCCTGGCCTGTGCTTTGTAGTGATACTGAAATATGAGTAAGAACCTCCGGTGCAACTCACATAAAAGTATCAGTCTTGTACCTTGAAAGACAGGTATTCCTGACAACAAAAAAATGGTATTTGGCTATTAATGTTCCTAATTTAAAGAAGAAAAGAATAAAAGAGTTAGAGATATGAAGGAAAAAAAAATCTAAAATAAGGTTGTCCTTGTAGTAAAAGCAGACATTCAGCTGTTATAAATTGGCAATGATCCACTGGTTTCACAGAGCTCTGCTGATCATGCCAGCTGAAGAACTGACCCTGAATATTATCAAAGTTTTCTTGGAGGTGGCAGGAAAATAAATCCTTTACAATTTCCTCTTTAAGAACTCAGGATTTCCGTTTTTATAACTGCAAACTTTCAGAATGAAATGTGGAGCACAGAGACAGGCAACACCACACTGACTGTGTTTGATTAGGGTAATCCTTTCTTTCCTTCTATGTGGTTACTACAGCCAAGCAATTATTTATCATACTTTCAATTGCTTGAAGCACTGTAGACTACAGGTTAAACAGTCTCATGTCAGTGTGAGCTTCTGCTCCAAGTTGTCATTGAAATCTAATGACTTTCATCTTCAAAAGAAATTTTAATGAGCTCAAAGTATCTACCCTTCTGTTTTAATTGTTATACTTCACATTCTGAAGATCAAAAACGCCTATTTTTCTTTTCTTTTTTTTTTTAACCTAAAAATGCTGTTGACAATTTCTTTCCAGAACTCTCCTCTTCTGTCCACTTTTTATTGGTCATATTCATGTAAGATATAAATCCAGAAATATGCAACACATGCACATACAAACCTGTAACAGATCTAGTACTAGTACACTCCTCAAGAGTGGAACATGTGCCAGGCATGGCTGTTACTTTGATTGGCCTGAGATCAGGGATGTCTCAGATGTGGGGGCCTGTAACAGTCAAATAAAGCCATGAAATCAGTGGTGATAAATGGATTTGGTACGAGTACCAAGACTTTTCCTGGATTACTCGTGGAACAAAGCATGAAAGGAAGTTTTTCTGTGCTTGTGTGTGTAGGCAGCTACACAGATACTGTTGTTCTCTCCTTTAGACACTTCACGGGCCTGTTGCCTGTATGTCTTAGGTGCCATTTGTTAGTCCCACTGGCATCCTCACACATTCTTGTGTTTTCATAATCCCCTTTTGCTATGAGCATCCTTCTTTCACTCATCCTCATAAATATTAATTACTGTGGTCTGGTTGAGATAAATACAGGTAGACAGCTTTTCAAGTGGCTTGTTTCTATGAAGCTGCAGTCTTGAATTCCAACTTCTCATCAATATTTAGCATGTAAATGAAATGGGTGTGACCTGGGACTGGCTGCCAGCAGTTGTAAGAATTAGAGTTCTCTGAAGTATCTGGCCTTAATAGTTGAGTTTCCAGTATTCTTCACAGGAAGCATTTGGTTTGTTCTGTTCCTCCAACGCTTTAGAGAGAATTATTTCCCAATAAGTTATAAAATTCTATAATCTGCAGAATTTTAGGACTTTGCATTGAAGTGTGAAACATTGCTGTGCCAGTAATTGGCATTGCATGTACTAAATGGAGAGAGACTGATTCTCTGCCAAGGCTACAGATCTAGAATTTATTTTCTGTTGTGCTCCTCCGGTTGTGCAGTAGGTGAGACTGTGAAGAGCTGTGCACTGCTGTTCCAATAACAATGGCCAGCAGGTGGTAAAGTGTTGGTCTCTGCTAATTATTGAAGGTGGCCACCATTAAATTTAGATATAAACTGTTAATATATATTGTCAAAATGTCCATCATTAATTTTCTCACTCAGTTTTTATTACTGCATGAAACCTGCTTGGGAGAATGCAGGGGAAGATTTTGTGCTTGATCATGGGAAATGAGGAATGCAGCACAAAACTGTTCTACCTGCCTTTTAAGGAGGTATAAAGTGCATCCATCCTGCAAAATTCAATTGGATGTATATTGCACTCAAGAATGGCTCAGACCCTTGAAGCTCTACAAAATCTGTGTGGTGTTTAGAATAAGTGTTAAATCTGATTTCAAGAATCCTGAAATAAAGCAGTGGGACACAGACCTAGATCAGATCCAAGTATTCTTAAAATTATTTTTTAGCAAAGAAATTACAAGCTGATACTTGTGCTCATCTCCCTATATGATGCTTTAGGGTCTAGAACTCAGTTATTAGTTATTAGGGACTTTTCAAATTTGTTCTTTTTTAGCTACTTAATTTGCTATCAGTCATCCAAAGACAGATTGGTAGGATATAAATGAAATGCTATAATTATACAAGGGAGTGGGTCACTGACCTTTGGATTGCAATATCTTGTCTCTTTTGTCCTTTCCTTATACCACCCAGTCTACAGGATGAAATTGCATCTTCTTCTTTGGTTGTCTCAAGAATGAGGTGGTATTGGAAACTAGTGAGGCATGGCACAATGTAGGTGTTCATAGCTTGCAATAATTTACCCATTTTCATTTTGTTTGATTTTATTAACACCTATGTCTCCAGGGAACAGAGGGAGCAGGGGAGGAAAGGAGAGAATACTTCAACAATAATCTAATGATCAGCACTTACGCTCCCCCCAGCCCTGCTGTTATGTCAAATGTCAAGATACATCACAGCCAAGCAATTTATAATACAAAATGCGTGGATATATAAAGGAAGAGGTGCAGATGGTGGGAAGCTGTGTGTCATGACATACACACAGACATGGAGGACAGCAAGGGAGTCATTAAAAATATGGATTTTTTTTTGTAATGCAGTGGCTGTTTGTCAGCTGGTGTAATTGGCATACATCAATGGAACCACTCAGAAATACACCTTCTGAGGAATTAGGCACTTAATGGAACTTAATCAAAATTCCTTACAGAAGAGTAAAAAAAAATTCTTGAGCAGAATTTGGAGACAAAGGGAAAAGCACATAAGGAAATATGGGATTGCAGTCTGCTGAAGTTTCAACTGGGTTTTTGTTTCTGGAGATTTTCTGTAGATATTGGTGTTCTAGGCAGTAGAATGCAAAGATTTGCTATCAAGTATTCTGGGATTTGAGAAATTACTGTAGTGTTTTTAGAGACCTGATTTCAACATAAACAAATAAATTCATCAGCAAACTTTTAAAGTCAGAATCAAAAGAAGAGTTTTACTAATGTCACTTCCTTTTCTTGTCCTTCTTAGTTGTTAGATAACTTTTTTCGGTAGGGTGTAAATTTAGCATTGTATTGGTTTAACTATCAATATTGCATTTTTAATGTTATAAAATGAAATAAATCTGCAAGGAATACTATGGGACTATCCTTATTTTTCTCATGTGTGATTATTTGATCTTGGTTATTAAAAAAGCTACTTATTTCTTTGCTAATAAATAAATCATATGTGAATTCTCTATATTCATGCAAATGCTATGCTTTTAATAAAGCTTTTCCTAAAAGTCCTATTTGCTTTCCATTTCTGAATATGTATATTGTATATGTATATTGCTTCTCTGTATATTGTATTACTAAGACTGGCATAGATAACAATCTGAAAAATGTCTGTCAGATTATAAATAAATTTTAAAATAAGGCATAAAGTAGCTCAGTTTTATAGTCTCTTTTCATAAGGACTTAACATCTTCAATATCTGACTGCAGTAACAGAATTTTTGTGGTTATATGCTCTGATCTTTCAGACATGAATTCTTTGTTCACATCTCAATGGGAGGGTTTGTACTTTTCTTTGTTTTCTTGTGGTTCATAAATATGAGAATCTGGTGAGAGGAACGGATTGAGATGAAAAGAAAGGGTGAAGTGCAAAAAAAACCCCACACAGGCACCTCTTCCTTATCACCTGTCTTGTCCTAGGAAAAATTGAAAGTAACACAATTTTTAAGATACTGGTATTACATGAGGTTAAGATGTGGAGGGAACAATTCAAGTCTACTGCCTAATTCTCCTCTCTGACTCTTCATAAACATCCTCATTTATTTTGGGAATTTTCCTCTTTGGGTACAAGAGTAGAACAGGTCAAATTTGATATTTAGCAAAACAAAAGGTTGTTGTAGTGTCTTATTGTGCATGTACCATTTCCTGATAAAAGCCCTCAAGATGTGAATTATGATATCAGTAAAAGCATATGGAAATGGAAGGTACAGAGTGGGTTATACACTAACAGAGAGCTGAACTTAAAAAAAAAAAAAAAAAAAAAAAAAAAAAAAAAAAAAAAAAAAAAAAGTAAATTAAAAATCCTGTATTCTTTTTTGAATGACTTGGGATTCCAAATCTTAGGACTTGGAGTCTTCAGCAAAGCACATCAGGGTGTGTTGCACAGCAGAGGACGGTGATCTCTGGGCTGATGTGGGATAACCCAGCTCTGCAGTCAGGAGCAGGGCAGCAAGGTGATATTGTGATATTGCACCTTTATTGCACTCACTTGGAGGAGCTTTGTGGTGTTTCTGAGCTCTCACCTGAGCTGGTGTTTCTGAGCTCTCACCTGAGCTGGTTTCTGATCACACACCTGCACCACAGAGGTGGCAGCTCATTTGTAGAGTTACCACAAGCATTTATACACATGGCAATACATCAGAGTAACCAACCTTATCAGATCTGTGATTTACCATGCCTGTAAATCATTGGTTTCACTTAGCTGAATTTTTTAATAATCGGGCTCTTTAGTTATAATTGAACATGACTAAGGTTTCAAACAAAACTTTATTTAAAATTTCAAAGATCAAATGGGTTTCTCCCCCACCCCTCCAAAAAAAAAATATTGCCTTGTCAGCTAAAAAACCAGCTGCAGTTATTTGTGGGATTAAATTCAGTTGTGTGAATTTTCTCAGTTGAATGAGGGAGAACATGAGTAAAGACAAAAGGTTGTGCAGCACTAAAAAGAAAACCACAGAACAGCAGAAAGTGAAAGCTGAAGGCACCTCAGATGTCAGCAGGACGTGCCATGGTTGTCAGTGCTCCCAAGCACAGGGTTGTTTGTAGGTTACTGCTTTTGTAGTGAGAGCTGAAGGCTGGGACAGCCCTGTGTTGCTTTGGTGCTGCAGGGCCAAACTTGGGGAGGGATGAAAGGTGGCCAGCAGCTGCATGAGCAGCAAACTCTGATGTTATCTTCCTCCTCTGGCCTGATCTGGGTGGATCATCTGTCCCATGCTGCTGCTCTGTGCATGTGCAGAGTGAAGTGGAGTCAGGGGAGAGCACAGCCCCTGTTCCCCTGTGCATGGTGTGCAGGTGGGCAGGGCTGCCGGGCAGAGGGAGAGGGAGAGGGGTGTAGTGACTGCAGATTTCACTTAATGTAACAGATTCAAGAATTTACATCCTTGTGTGTATTTGTCCATTCTATTGCTTTCTGCACGTTGAGAACTCTCTGGTTTTCCTAATTCCATCACCTCTGCAGAGGGTGAAGCTCTTGTCTCTTCCTGCAGGTGAAATGAGTAACACCACAGGCTGTGGCTGTCCAGGGGTACTCATTTGGAAAGTGTTTCGTACACAGTGCTTCAGCCACTTGAGAGCTAAAAATTGGCTGGAGGGCAGTTTAAATCCTCATACTAATTCCAGTGGAACACTTAATTTCTTGCAAGATTTTAGGCCTGGTTCTCACTGTTGTGTTACGAGACACATCACTAAAACACTGTAGATAAACTGTACAATTTCAGCTCATGGAAGAATAGGTATCTTGTTAACCTGTTTCTCAGAAACTGATTGGGAACATATTCCAAGGAGTTTAATTAGATGCTGTTTATAAACTAACTGTGCTGAATCTGGACTGATTCCAAGATTGCAATTATTATGCTGAACTGAACAATGCGAACTCAGTTTCAGTGGCAATTATGATGCTAATGTATATGATGCATAGATAGCTCCTATATCTAAATTTCTGATCTGATGCACCCCATGAGAGGCACAGCAGTGAGGACAACCCAAGTCACCACTTGTTTTACTCCAGTAGAGGTGTTCTTTGCTAGCTGATTGTAATAACTCTGCAATACACTCCCAGTGGGAACCCCTTCTGCACTCACTCTGGGTGCTGGTAATTCACCCTCTCACTGTCCTAGGGGTGCTGTGAGCTTCCCATCAAACTGCTGCTGTAGCTGCTCACTGGGGAGGAGCAGAAAATTCCACTGTCCCCTCTTCAGCAGCAGCAAGATCCAGGTGAATTTGAATGTGAATTTGAGTATACTGAATATGGTGTTCAGTCCACCTCCCATGCACTATGTGCTCTACTCAGAGACTGTAGAAAAGGTTACCTTCTGAATTCCCTTTGGAAAGTATCTCCAGCTCCTTCTTTGCCTTTCTTACCACAGACCCCTTGTCTAGATTTTCATTCTGGGTTTACCATTCTCTAATTCTCTGACAATTATTGCTCTGCTTCTTTGAATATGTGCTAACAATCCATTCTACACTATTTTCCCCCCACTATCTTGGAAATGCAGCAAAATCAGTATGAAAACCTGAAACAAACCTTTGAATTCTGAAGTTTGAAAGCTGACGTTCAAATTAGTTTTGAGTTCATAAAACACATAAATGATTTCTCTAATATTACTGTAAATGTTCTCATATGACAGACATTTGTTTATGAAAATTAGCAGTGCTCTGCTAGATTAAATTGTATCTTCTTACTACAAAGTAATCTCTTAATTATTTATTTATTTTCTTATCTTTGTTTACCAGAAGTAAATGTAAAAACCACAGAAATTTCCTTGCACCTTTTAGCACTCTTGTTAAATTGGAGACAACAAAGGAACCTTCTAAATCTCACAGAGTGAATCAATGAACTGGCAAGGGTTTCCCAAAGGGTGAATATAGACATCCTTGAGATTTCAATATGTGAAGCTCTTTATCTTCTGTAGTTGTAGGAACTTATGTCCCATTATTACCTACTGGCATGTAGTAGCTAAATACGTTTGCCATGCCCTCAGCAACTTTTTTGAAGGTTTGGGCTTTGACAGGATGGAAAAAAAAACAAACAACATTGTTATGAGCTGAATAATGCTTAAAGAGCAACATCTTCCAACTGCTGCCAAGAGCAGCCTTTAAACAGATGAAGTGAGTTGTCTTCTTTTTTCTCTCATTCAAGAAGGTTCACCAAAAGATTTATAACAATATCATCTCTAGATGATATTAACAACAACAAAAAATTAGCCTAAATTGCCATTCATCTGTCTGCTGAGCTACTGGTATCAGATTTGTTCTGATTGCAATGTTGTTTTTTTATTGTGGTAGAAGCCTTTCAGAGCAGGAAAATAAAGGAACCAGAAAAAAGAAAAAAGACAACATTATAGGCAACTTTGGAAGTCTATTTGCAGAAAAGTGGTTTCTGGCAGATTAAACATTGTAAATTTCAATGCTTCATGTAGTGATAAACCTTCCTTCTCCTGGAAACATCTCTTTCTAGGCACAGTGACAGTGTGTAGCATTAGCATGTTATAATGAAGGGGTGGTGTTCACCCTGAGCCTCACAGTGCAGAGCTGAGACAGAGGGAGGAGGCTCACCTGCCAGGGGAGCACCTGCATAGGTGTGCCAGGTACACAGAAAACTGGCCAATGTATAGAAAGCCTTGAGAAAAAAGCTCCCAGGTGTGTCTTCCCAATACTGTGACCAGACATCCTCCTTGAGGGGCAGCCTCTTGGGATGTGCCATAAAAACAAGCAAGCTCCAGTTACCTGAATAAACTGTGAGTCTCATCCAGTATAACTGATGGCATTGGGGCCAGATTTTGAAGTGAACTAGCAAACATCACTGCAAGAGATCTTTTCCTGTGAGATGCTGCACCCCAGTCTTTGAAGAGCTCGGTGGCCAGAGCCGTGAAATGCACCCCGGTGGGCACTGACCCGCTGCTGTGGCACAGAGCTTTCACCAGCCTGTGAGCACAGCAGAGGTGCCCAGCTGTGCTGGCTGTGGGGCTGTCCCAGCCCTGCTTTGGATGCTGAGTTCCTGCTGGAAGCGTTCTTTGTGGCAGCAGAGCAGTTTCTGTTCCTCGCTGGAGCTGCGCGGTGGCAGCAGCTGCCTCAGGGCAGGGACACACTGCCTCTCAAGGGTCTGGGCACAGGAGGAAACACCAGCACTCAGCCTGGGTTAAATAAAGAGTCTTTCTTGCTTTAAAGGGGTCTGATGCACCGAGCTGTGGTCCGTTCTGAAAGGCCCTGCTCTGACATGCTGGGTTGTTTCTGTCAGTGTCAGCAGCCACCTCCTTCCCAGAGCCAGAGGAATCAATAACCTGGGCTCAGCTTGCTGAGAGTTCTGATTTGAGAGAGAGAGAGAGGAGTGGGTTTAGTCCCATAGCATTCATGGTTTGTGTGTGCATTTTGTGTTTATAAACACAGATAACCTTTGCAATTTTTAGTGATGCTTTTGTTCTACCTAAATATTCAGCTTGCTGTCTGTCTAATCAAATCAAATCCATAATTTGGGCTGTGTTCTGGCTTGTCCTGCAGGTCAGTCACAAGCACATCAACAGCAGCTCAGCTTCCCTTGTTCACCTTCATAATACTACTGAAATCACATGGGTGTAAAAAGAAGTGGGGTTGGGCATCTTTCAAGGCTGTTTTATTCACTGAAAATACAGTGACCTCTCCTGTATTCTTATTTTCAGAGTCTAACAGGTAGACCAAGTCTGTTGGCTGTGCATATCAAAAACTCCTGTTAGAGCCAATGGAAAATTAAGTTTGCTTTTTGCTTTTGTTTTAAATGAGGAAAATGTCATTCTCAGAATCAAAACTATTACTGTGTTCAGTGAAAAAAAAAAAAAGGGTTTAAATAGTTCAAATGCAATTTGTTAGAGTTCTCTTAACATGTACACAAAAGCCTGCTGTTTGTTGCTTTAATGCTGTTAGGCTGTATTTTTTAAGGCATGAAATTCACCTAAGAAAAATGGGTTGAGAGAACTTGAGATAGATTTTGGATAGATAAACACAAGTACAGTACTTAACTTCACACATAGCATTACTAGCAAAGTAGTCTGTAGAGACTGAGCCTGAAATGCATATGGAAGTTCTTCACATCAGCTGGGTATTGAAGGTTGTGTTTTATGAATACAGTACATTAATTGATAGATATGAGGTAGCAATCAAAATGTAAATAGAACTTGGTTTACATTAGTGCCCAAGTTTGCTGTATAGATATGTAATATATGCTTTTAGGATGCTGAACTCAATTTCAAAGCATATCTTTAATTCATGAATTGTGAAAATTAATTCCATTTGTGGCTTACAAAATACTGTGATTAAAAATTATGTTTTTTCCTGAGCCGAACCAACTTCATAATTTCACATTATTCCTGTATTGAAAGCTCTTGTTTGTTCCAAAAGCATTGCTACCTCTTTTTAATATTGTGAAATAATGTTCAGTTGACCAATTACTTTTACCATGGCAGCTGTACTTTTGGTAGATTCTGATAAACCCAACTTAGGTTAAAGGCAGTATTTCATTACTATTATTGATAGATGCTTTACATTCTTACAGGACCCTATTCAGAGGCACACACTGTGCTGTTCCTGGTTATGCATTTGTGGTTTGTGTGTGAAGTTACACAGGGGGATAAAACTCCTCAGCTGCTCTGCTTTCCTCTAACTGAAGAGAGGAAAAGGCACAGACATGGTTTTTACCTTGACCCTTCTGTTCAGCTCTCCTAGAGATCTTGCTCTTCTGGGTGTACAAAATTAGGTCTTCTGCAGAACCTCACATGAATTTCCTCCTCCCCAGGTGCCCTGATAACAAGTGCCAAGCAGTTACTCTTTGCTCTCTGAGTTGTTTAAGAAACCCCTTGGGGAGGAAGTGTTGCAAGAGTCCTGCAAGTAGAAGCAAATGAGGTATTCAGGAAAATCTGAAGTCAGCGAGAGAGTTGTCAAAGTTGGTAATTGGAGAAACTGAGTTAATTTGCATTGGAAGTAGAAGTTTTCTTTAGTAGCATGTTACCAACCCTGGCTGCACTGATGGATGTATCTAGAGCAGTAGTGAATTTGGGCTTGGGAAGATAAAACTGTACTGAAGGAGGGTGGATTTGGATTAGATAAAGAAACAATTCTTCACTTGTGGAGAGGTGAGGCACTGGCACAGGCTGCCCAGAGAAGGTGCAGGTGCCCCATCCCGGGCAGTATTCCAGGGTGGATTGATGGAGCAGCCAGGTCCAGCTGAGGGTGCCCCTGCCCCTGGCAGGGGATTGATGATCTGTAAGATCATCCCAGAGCACGCCGTGACCCTGCAGGGCCAGGGCTGGGGCTGTGTGACAGAGAGGGGTAAAAGGTGCTCCTTGTCCTGGCAGTGGGAGTTTGACGTGAGCAGCCTCAGCACAGGTGGTGAGTGAGGGGCCAGCTCTTGTCTCTGAAGGAAGGTTCTCTTGGGGACAGCTTTATGTGACAAACTGCACACCTCCAGTTCAGGAGGCGCTGGGGTGACTGTCTGCATTGTGCCTTTTTATGCCAGGGGAGAAATCAGTTAATAACCCATCTACTGAAATGTGAGAGATGCACACCCTTTCCCCTCATTTGCAGCAGCTAATATGGGTGTTATTCAAAAAACAAATATTTACAGTCAGAGCAATGCATGAGCCTTAAATACATTACTGGAATATTTACCCTAGGCTGCTTTTTTTTTGTTTGTTTTCTGGAAGCTAGCTGACCACTACCAAAAATAATTTACAAATGCTAGAATTATCTCAAAATTCATGTGGGAAAACTTTAAATAACAAATGCTTATTTTGTAGCTAGGCATACTGTTACTAATGGCTACATTTAGTGATGGAGACTATAAACTGTAAATCATACCAGTGTTTCCCATGGCAGAGCAAGCTGCAATCCTGATCTGACAGTGCCCTTTGACCTCTCTGAGGAAGGCATAGTGGGAAGTATGTGAGGACATTATGCTTGATTAGTCTGTCCCTAGTTTGCCTGGGTGGGAAGATAATTGAAAGCACAATGGTCTTTGGAAATTGAAGGTTCTGAAATGCACTTTGCAAACACATGCAATTTTAAATCTTTAATGTGTCATCTATATCAGCAGTGGACATTGTCTTCATTACTTAAATACAATTCTTCTGCTAATACAGTGCAAATAGGGGTTAGGCAGCATCTGCAGCTATTGTAATTCACACTTCAAATAGCAATACCCGTTTTATATTCTTAAATTCTCAGAATTAAAAAAGAGCTTGGAACAGAAAAACTGAAGGGCTGATTGATTTTACATTTGCTGATTTATTATATTAAAGTTGAATTTTGCCCACTAAGTGATCTTATTAAAAAACAGACAAACAAAAAGCCCCCCAATATAACTTATACTTGAGAGACAGGATTTGGGAACAGAAGGAATTTGGTTTGGCTATTTTAATACACTGCATCTATAAGCTAGTACCAAGACCATTATTCTGGATGTTTTCTGGTCTGTTGAGTCCTAATGTAGCTAATCTCCAACAGATAGTGCTGCCCAGGGTTCCTGTAAAACAATCATCTGCAAACATATTTATTAACCTTTGTTATTTAGTTTTCTGCAAAGTGCAGGCCACCCTGCTGAACAGTCTACAGCATTTATTTACAATGCTGACTCCTATTAGATATCATTAGGTACCCAATAATTATAATAATTATGTGCATTGCTTAGGCTACCCTGCTAAATAACAACCACTTTTATTCAGAAGTCATAATTGCAGCAGCTAGACTTAAAATGAAATCTAATTACATTTCAGTTCACCCCTTTCACACACAATCTATATCCACTGTATAGTGACAAAATCTGTCCAGCAAGCACTAATTCATTTAGCCTGAAAAACTATTGTCACTGTGGCCTGTCAGGTAAAAGTTACCAGCATATGTTTTGTAAAAACTAAGAGAAAGTTGCAATAGAAATTCAAAAATTTTGTGTCTTGTTGAAGGCCTAATGCTTTTTCACAGAGCTTTTTCCATGGTAAACATGTTGGGGTTATGCAGCCATAGCTGCTTTAATGAACACAGTAATTCTGTAACTCAATAGTGGGATACAACATTGAATTTAACTGTTTCCTGAGTCTGGCAAATTTGAGCTGATCTTAAATGAAGCCTTAGTCTTCCTTGTGTGAAATTAAGAAATTCTGCATTCTTTTGAGCAAGGAAAAGTGGAAACACAAACTTAAAAGATGAAGAAAGTATGGAAGGGAAGTGATCTTTAAAACTACATGATGAATCATTTTCTAAACCTGTTTTCTTTCAGAGGATGGAGCCAAGAATCAGCTGATACCTTCTCACTCTCAGCCATTTTCCCTGGTACCTGGCTCCATCTGCACGCACACAGACTCTTTTTGCAGGGCAATAGCTGGCACTGGCCTTATTTAACCTATGACCACTGAGCATTTCCCATGCAAGAAGTCTCATTAAATTATTACAGAAAAAGTTTCAGAAGCTTGGATGCAGCCAGAAAGGAAAGAAAAGTGAGTGGAGTGGTTGAGGATTAACAGAGAACAGATTCAGTTCTGAACATGGAATAGGTTGGGATTTCACAGTTTAGGATTGCCTACAAATTATATTTTTTACCAAATATTTTGGAAAGGGGAGCAGGTTTTTTGAGGAAAGCTGTAAGGGAACCAGTGGTTCAGTAGCAGATTTTTGCCAAATGTAACTGGAAATGGTCATTAGTGCAGTGAGACCTGTGCTTGCACTTGTGAGAACTGCAGATTCTGCTGCTTAGTAGAAGTTATGCCAATTGTGGGCATTAAACAGGCAGTCTTGTAACAGGGGTAGGTGCATTCATACCAGTCTTGAGGCGGTTTCCAGTCTCAAATCTATTTAGGGTGTTCTTCTAGGGCAGGGGGCTGGTCCATGGCAAACTCAGCCTCTCCTGGAGCTGCTCAATCCCCACTCCCAAGCAGTCTGATAATTCCCAAAGACTCAGCTGATTTCACACAGCCACATCCCATGGAAGCCCCCATGCTCCCTGCAGCTCTGCCCCCCTTTCTGCCAGGGATTTCCACCCACTTTCTATAACTATAACTTTGAGATTTAAATTTGAAGTCCCCTCTGGAGACTGCCTGAATTTAGCAATTCCAGCCTCTGCAGGTGCTGTGGGGACATTTTTCATGTGCCAGCATTTTGGCTGGCCAACTTTGACTGTCGGCCTGCCTTGGGCACCTTGAGTATCCTCTTGACGTAGCTTCTGCTCAGTAGAGGGAAGTTGTGATTTTCCACTGCAAAAGTATTGAGGCTCATGGTTTCCTTAGCTGCCCAACACAGTGCTGGTATCTGTCATAGCAGTGAGAGTGCTACTGCTTCAGTTCTAGCTTGTAACAGTTAATTCTAGGCTGTGGTGTTGGTACAACCCTTATCTGGGGGTAATAATTCATCCTTCCTTCCCCCTTCAAAGAGGGAGAGATGCTGAAAAGGTTGCAGCTGGTCAGTCTGTGGGCAGAGTTGAGTACACACCTCCTGGGAAAACTTTGCAGTCTGTCTTTTCACTCTGTGCTCTACAGTAATGACAACAGTTCTGACTTGAAACTACATCGTTTGCTTCCTGATAGGAACCCTTCTGCAGGGATAGTGAGGTTACTGTGGCTGAGCTGAAAGAAAATTAATTTATTTCTCTAGATACAAGGGAGACTAAGGGCTGTATGAACACACACAAACATGTATATGTATAACATATATATATATATATATATATATATATATATATATATATATGTTTTCTGGGAGATTGGTGCTGAAAGGTAGAATTCTTCAGTTAGAATTTAGCAGCTGTCCCCCTGAAATATCACTGGAACAATGGCATCAACCATTCATGTAAGATTTCCATTTCTGTGCTTTGCTCTGGTTGGCCAATCCTCTCATCCCTTAGTGATTCTGAGCATGTGTAGCTGTTTAATGCTTGTGAATATCCACAGGCATTTCATTTGTCTTGGTTGTACTGATGGAGAAGTATTCATCCAGAAAAAGGTGGGTGACAGGTATTGACAGGCACAAAACATTAGAGAGGGTACCAAAGTAAATCTCCTTCAGGAGTTTTGGAATAATAATCACCAGACTTTGAGTACCTTGGATGTTCACGTTATTGTTGCTCTGCAGAGCAGTGCTGTGCACTGGTACAAATATTTAGGCTGACAAATATTTAGGATTGCCTACAAATTATCTTTTGGATGGATCAAATTCTTGTGATACTTGTACCCATAATACACCCATCTATGTCTCAATAAGGTGAATATTCAGCTTTCAAGACCACCTGCAGATCTCTGATCTTTCCAGATCTTTGAAATACATTATGAATCGTGATTATTTTTATCCTGAGGAATGGCATTGCAGGCTGCCAGACACTGTGCAGGTTTCCAGGAGTCAGCTGCAGAAAGATGAGCCTGTTCAGTGGGACAGCAGCCCTTGCCTGGGTGGGAGCTTGGAGGGACTGACCTCCCGTGCTTCCTGCCAGCTAACTCCTATGGATCCATGATTGCCTGGAAAACAATGCTAATTATTTGGTGCGGAGTATAATTCCTACAACTTGGCTAAAAAACTTCAAACCTGCGTGCAATTGTTTTGGTGTTTGTCACGGGTTTTATGAGATAAATGAGTCAGAAACAAAATACCCAGAGACATCTGAATTTTGGCCCTGAAATACCAAACTGAGAGTTTCTGAATGATAAGAACTTTGGCAAATCTGCACTAATTACTTAACCTTAGTTGGCTTTAAATTGTAGCACTGGCCTGTCCTGGTTGCACTTGTTTGTTTGCTTGGTTTGGGAACTCCCACTGAGAACGCAACTGGACTATATTGATTTTAATAGTGCAGGGGGTATCCTGGACACAAGGGAATTGATCTAGGTAGAAATACACTTGAAATGAGGACCATGGTGTTCTGTGGTCATTCTTAATTCACATTCAAATTAATAAACTCGTCAGCAGGGAAATCGAGCAAGTATCATACACAAATTATTATACAATATTGAATACACAGATAAGGAAGAATTCTGAATTTATAGCAAACAGAGTTAGAGATGCTTGTTAATAATAAATTTGACCAAATTTGCTATCAGACCCCAGTGGGAAGAGTTGCATGACTAGGAAACTAGAATAGCAGATAATAACTTATTTAGGAAAGCCTGAAAGGATGGAAAGTAAAAGGGTTGAAGTCTAATTTAGTGGCTTTAATTGTTTCACTCTCACTCATTATTTGAAAATGTATGGTTCACATAGAAAAGGATCACTGCTGTGGGAGACAAATCTTATGGGAGGTGACTTGTATAAAAAGGAGAGCCAAGCATCTAATCAACCCCCTGGTTAGAATATCTAGTCAAAATAAACATATTTTCAAGATGACAAACTGGGATGGTAAATAATAATAATAATAATAGTAATAATAAAAATGGCAGTGTAAATTAGGTTTAAGGTTTTCTGGTTTTAATGGAAACATTCATAGTTTGAGACTGCTTGAATTCTTTTGCTAAATTTTAAGAAATCAAGGGCAATAGGATCTTGGGTGTAGTTAGCTGATGTTTGTGCAGAGAGTGAAAATAATTACTAAAAGATAAATAAAGATATGTAACAGAGGCATTGTACAGAAATAAACTGAGGAAAAGATAGATTTATTTTGATGACTATAAATGAGGAACTGTAGGAATACTTTTGATTTTTAAAATGTCATGAACAAATGATCTTCAGTGTGTTGTTTTGCTGTCCTATCAGTATTTAATGTAATTAAAAAATGTAATTATAAATAGTGGTACAAATATTCAGTAATTTTATGTCATTGGGAAAAGCTGTTCCGTGCTTTTGTCTCCTACAATACCTATAATAAATTATTGTTATTGTAGCTTACATAACAGAAATCTAGAGGATTATTTTATACATTTGCATTAAATAAGGAATCTTCAGTTAAAAATAAATAAAATCAAAGTCAGTAACTGGAATATGAGATTAGACAAGCTCAGGTGACACAGAAGGGCAAAGGCTTGTGCTGTGGGGATTTGTTCCTGCAGGAGCGGTTTCCAAGTGCCTCAGTCCCACTTTCCCTGGGGTGGTTGTGCCCTGACCTCACTAAAGGGAAGGAGCAGATTTGTGAATTCAGGGAAATCAGCACAGGGAGCACCTGGACATGCCAAGGAACAGCACCTGCCCTGGCTTCTGCCAGCATTCCTCAGTCTCCAGTTGTACAGAGGGAGTTTAAGCCCCTTTAAAGTGGTAGGTGTGGCTTTTTCATATATTTTTACCCTTTCAAGCTGTACCTGTACAACAAACAGCCAGGTTATGGAAAAATCATTTTGGGAAAGAGCTGAGAAGTTTGTCAAATGCATACACACCCACAAACCTGAGGTGGTTTTTACTCTTAGTTTGCTGTTGGGGTTTTCTGGGTGGAGATGCCCTCCTCCTTCAACCCTCTCCAGTTTTGCAGGTCCCTTGACATTTTGGTGGCTGTTCTTTTGGAGTGGCAGGGCTCCTCTGGCTGCTCTGAGACTCACAGGGGGTGCCACAGAACAGGGTGAACCTGGTGTGGTTCACATTTCCATTGGTAAATTCAGGAGGAGAGGCTGCTGATGCAGCAGGAGACAGTTACAAAAGCGTGTCTGAGGGAAACCAGAGTGTTAGGCCATGCTGTCAAAAGCAACAAAAAAAGGAAGATGGAAACAATCTCTTAAGTTCCTGACACTAGTCTTATTTGAAACTGAATCAGGCTGCTGAAATGAGCAGTGGTGATGGTGTAAAGAAGGGAAGAAGCACCAGAATGTGGCACTTTCTGGAAGGAGTCCTGAACAAAGAATCTTGTGCAGCTCCACTGAAAAATGTTGGAAAGGGAAGAAATTGCAAGACTGAATGTGTTGTGGTACTTGTTGATATGCTGTTTCTGTGAAATGAAGCTCTCACCATGATTGGTATATATCTCAAAACAGGTCAATTTTAATAATGGAAAGTTGGGGTAAACTATCTCAGTAATGCAAAATGTCATTACCAGGATGTGGATAAATGTGACAAGATAAGCCTGGGAGCTCAGAGGAGCACCCCTCGCTCTTTCTTCTTGTTTCTGTGTCATTACTGATACAAAAGCATCAAGATTTCTCCCAATGAGAATGTTTTTAGAAATCTATTAAGCATTTTTTTTAAAGTCAGCCTGGGGTTTTGTTTTTCACTTGCCTATGGAGGTAGCATAAATATGGGAACAGGCCCTGTCACAAAGGCCTTAATCTTGATTTTAGCAGCAGTAGAACCAGCTTGGAGTGAGCAGCTTGCAGTTCTATATGTTGGATTGCCCCAGGACTGCATCAATCCAGGGAACATATTTTGAGCTATGTCTGAAAGTCAATGAGTACATTTTCAAATGCTCCTCTAATGAATTCTATGTTTTTCCTATGAAAAGTCATAATATACATCCCTATATTTTTTATATTAATTGAACATAGAACTTGATGGCTTACAGAAAAAATTTCCACAAACATGTTTAAAGTAGTTCTGTAAATATTAAAAAGACAGAGGCAAAGCATGAGTCAAACAGGGTTAAAAAGTAGATTTAATACCATCAGCATAACATACTCCTTTATAGAAATTAGTGAAACATGTTCAGAAAGGAGAACTAATCTCGTTTTTTAGAAACTAGTCAGTGACATCTGGCACCCGTGTATTTCATAGCAGTGAAGCACATGTCTTGCTCTTCTTATTCATAAGATCTCTGATAAAGTATTTTTCCTTCTTCAGAAACTCTGGAGGAATATTCTGGTGACTGGATAAATATTGGGGTTGTGATTTGTCAGACTAAAATGCTACCAATTTTTTTTTTTAAATTTCTGTTTACCTCTGTGTATGTTAAGACAAAAATAAAAGCAACTTGCATTTAGTACTTGCTCAGATGGGTATAAGGCACAGTGCACCTAATAAGAAACACTGACAAAAAATTATGTTAATGGTTATGTTTGCTCTGTGACAATTTTGATCCTCCTCATATTATTGATCAACAGCAGCCTGAAATTTCTACTTCATTTCTTTGGTGTGGTGTAGCAATCGCTGAGGAGTGTTGCCTGCAAATCCATTTATTTTTGCAAGTGTAGGTACAGAAGACCTTATCTGCTTAAGTTTACAAACATTTCCTGAAGCTGATATAAATCATTCCACTTCAGACATTCTGAGCTATATCTCTCACTTAAAACCTTAGTGATCCACCATCCACACAGGTTTTAAAACCAAACAAATATAGCAGTAGGGAAATCAGATACTTTTTCCCTTTTAAAGGTGTGTAGTTGATCAGTATCATTGTTTCCCACAAAAGTGACTCAGGGAGATGAAATATATCCCCCTCCTTTCCTCTTTTACACACAGAGTGTATCAGGCCTCGAGACATAACAATATTTACAAGCTCATGCTCCTGTTAAGTGGACCATGCTGCCACATAGTGGAGGTCTGAGGCACCCTGTCTTCACCCATTTTATTAAGTTGCATGAATATAAAGATGAAATAATGGGGCTTGTTCATTTATGTAATAATTAACGGCACATTTACACTCCCAGCATATCACTGTTGATGTTTACTATTTGATCAAGTATGATGGATGCCTTGTGCTTGCAGACTCAGATTAGCATAATTTCATCACCAAGGGACCCATGAAAAGGTTCAATTATAGAGCAATCTCATTAATACCAGGGCTTGTTAAACTAATAGAAATAGACATCCCAACAGCTCTGATATGTATACATGTGCATGGAATATAATTAATGGAAAAGCAACCCATACCTGAAACAAGCTTGAATGATACAATTACATGATACACTAGGCTGACTGAGACAAATGCTGTTTTGTTAGCTCTGCTCAGAGAAAAAATGTCAGCAAAAATATAGGCAGCCTTTCTTCCAAAATGTTAATACAAGATTTCTCCTCTGTCTTTCAGTGATACACACTCCTTTTTTTTTTTCCTTTGCCTTTTTATGAAAGGCTATTTAACTCGTGCTGTCCTCTGACAGGGCAGCATGACAAACAGCAGCTCCCCAGCTGTCCTTTCTCTTTAGCCTCCTCATTTCTAAGCAGCCATTTTTCTAGAACTTGGGAGGATTTACCTCCAAGTTAGAACTGTGGTAAGGAAGTTTGTAGAAATTCTACTTTTTGTAGCTGTGAATGTGAGTGGGCAGCCAGCTCTTTCTTTGGAGGATCACACTTCACATGTCTCAGAAAGGAGAATAGAGAACTACTGCAAGTGGCACCTGTCATTCATGCATGACAGGAAGCAGTTTGAAGTCCAAGCACCAATTTAGTCTTGCAGATTTTCTAGTGACAGACAAACCCCTTCCCTCAGTTTTTTCATCAGTTAAATACTGAAGCTGTGTGCAAAAACTATTTTCCCAAAGCTATTTTTTTTGTATGAAGATGATCGGAGTTCTTAAATGTTTTTTTCATTAAAAAAAAAAGTTTGCATGATTGTCATGTTACCTTTTACTTACAAATCCACCTCATTTGCATTCCCTGCTGTTCCCACCTTATCAGACCAAGGATGATGGGCAGACATTCTACTGTGAATGGTTCAGTGCCTCATTTCCACAGCCAGCTGAGAACTTATCCATAGCCTGCTTCCTCTCAAGTCAATAGAGGACTATATTCTATGATATTTTAAATTCTAAAATATTCTAAATATTTTACATGAAATATTTCTTTGACTATGACCAACATAGTATTATGATCAAATATTTTCTGGAGTGCCCTGCCAGTACCAATAATACCTACTAATAACACCTAATACTCTATTAATAATACCTAATGCTCTCCTGGTTTAGAAGAGTCAAGATCAAGCAGCTGAAAGGCCTGAGCTCTGGGCTCTCCACTCTTTAATCTGTATGCAGCAGACTGTGAACTCCGTGGGCAGAGAGGTCCTTCCCTTGCACAGCACCCAGCAGCAGCAGACTGGGAGTCATGCCCTAGGAAAGGCTGTGAAAACCATTTGGGACAGGCTGGATGTGACTTTTTCATAGCATCACTCTAGAAGATGCAGATCCCTCACCCACAATTACTCAGACCTGGAAACAGAGAAGGACATTTGGAACAATCTTCACAGTTACCTCTTGCTCCCTTTGCAGGAGGCAATATGGGATGCCCATCCATTGGATGTCCCATTCACATCAAGTGTTTGAGAAATGGTGAATTTCTCACTGGCTGACATCTTATATATTCTGGGAAGGTTTGTTCAGAATTCACTAAAGTGTAAATTTGTTAGTTCCATCCAAAGAAACCCCATGAGGCCATTCTTTTTTGACTTAGTTTATACTGCTTAGTAAGAATTTTCCAAAAAACCCATGAAAAGCCACTCTCAAGCAAGAATAAGAGTGTCAACACAGTCATGCATCCAAGAACACTTTCTCTTTCAGGCAGTCTTGTGACACAAGAACTTTGGCTCTCACTGAGGAAAAACTTCCAGATTTTGACACAATCCTTCCCATTATTTCTCCAAATGGCTTTAATTCAGCCTTGCTAGAAAGCCAAAACTGATCTTTGCACAGGAGAACCATGACTAAATGTCATTTAGTTTGAACCTGTGTGAAAAGCAGTGCTGGATGGTCACCACAAACTCAGTGTTGCGAGCTCAGGGCTCTGCCCCTGCTCTTCATGTGTTTTGTGTAAATCTTGGTTTATTTTTCCTGTCTCCCAGTGATGTTGGTGATTCAGGTCCTTACAATGAAGTCAGCCCTTATGGTATATAATGTATTTAGGCCCTATTTAAAATGAACAAACCAAAAAATAACCCACACACACAAAAAATAACCCCACACCAGAAAAAATAGCAAAATCCCTATGTAAATGTAGGAATTCTCTTTCACACTAGGAGTGGTGTGAATTGTCTGTGTCCTAGACTGTAGTAGGACTGACACTTTTCAATTGGATTTATTTCTTCACTGACCTCACCAATGGAAACTGGACTTGGTCATGTCCTTTGAATCGTGTCCAATGTCCCTATGATCAAGCTCTTTAATCATTTAGTGCTCATGAAATCCTTGCATGTCTGCAGAATGGTGTAGAAATGGTAAACTACAGCAGAGAATGGAAATAAGTATTGTAAGCACGGACAGCATCTGAGGCAAGAACTTTTTGGCAACCGTGAACAGCTCCAGTAAAATGGGTCCTGTTCAGAATACAATAACTCTCTAACAATTCATTGTTGAATCCCTCGTTTCCTTTGTAGACCTAATTTTTGCTTAAATTAATTTTTATGCTGATGTGTATATGCTCTGATTCCACCACGTGATCTTATTAAATCTACAGTGGTGCATTTTCTGTCACTTCTGCTAGTCGATTTTTCTGCAATTTTAAGCAAAATAACACTATTCCAAAAATACTTGAAAGCTCATGAATGACTCATACTGTAGTTCATTGAATACCATAAAATATTCAGTGACTCAGAGTCCTAGCACAAACCAAAGGTCCAAAAAAGACTCTATTGTTCCCAATACAGAGGTACAAAATCTGAAGTCTTATAAATGAGGCATTAGCAGCTATTCTTGCTTTTGGTGTTGACACTTGTCAAAATTTTAGCTAATCCCGGTGTGGATTTTTAAAACAGTGTAATGGAACCTAATAATTTTTTAATGAGAAAGAATGTGTTTGCTAGATTAATTTCAATTTGTAATGTTGATTAGTTTCATGTGAGAATCTAATGATCTGGAGGAATATATGACACTGGAACACTGGAAAGAGTTTTCAAAGCAAAGCAGCTGTGTTACGTGGTTCCTCTACTCAGAATTACAATAGCAGTGTAGCTCACTTTCTGAATGATTCAGCTTTCATGTTCTGAACACCAAAAGCTTTTATTCTCCAGGGCAAACTGATCCCTACATAGTCCAATGATCATGTCTCTGGCTGAGTGGATTACGTAGGAAATGACTTAGGATACCCTGATCCAGAACTGAGAATATTCAAGGAATGAGATTCACTCAAGCTTGTTTCCCAAGCCTGGGAAAAAAACAACACTTCCCTATGGATGATGTCCCCTGTCAGTTACATATATGGGTATCTATATTCAATTTCATCATTCCTGATCTTCTAATCCAGTATCTTTGCACTAGCATACATATACAGACGTGACCAGACCAGCAGCCATACAAGGGAAGGAGAACCAGTCTGTCATCTTTATAAATGGCATATTTAGTTTTGAATACAATGGCATTTTGAGGTGTGGCCATTCATACACACAGCCTTAAAGGGTAATACACTTTCTGAAATAACATTAACACACTGCTTGGTAAGTCCAGAGGCCATTCAGCTAGTGTTTAGGTGGGGATAACATTTGGTTTGTGCTGAGGTTTTCATAATGAAACAAAAATGACACTGAGAATCGTGTGCCTTTGGAGAACAGGTGCATCAAAGCACCTTTTTAACAGGACTGAGCATAACTGGGATTTGAGGATTTCATTGGAAGACTCAGATTGTGTTTAAATGTACTCTCTGGGGCAGATAGAAAATGGTAGATATGGGACTAAGTGGGTATCACAGGAAATAGTGGAACTGTAGTACTGTGTTACTGCACCCAGCAGAGCTAGAAATGTCAGTCTGATAGAACAGTTGTATTTCTTACGTGGAGATTTTTAAAATAAAAAATCGGCAGCCTTGAGCAGATGACTTTTAAATGAATCCATACGCATTGATACATTCCCTTGCCAAGGTGCAATATCATTGATCACAACTGGGACTCATTGTTATTAAGGTTTCAACAACATTTGTATTAACAAGTCACCTTTGTATCGTGAAAAGGGAGAGGGTTGATGGGCATTAAGAAAACAGCTGCATCATAGCAAGCAGCCAAGAGCACAATGGGTGTCAATAGGAGGTAAAACTACTCCTGCTGAGACAAGTGAAGAAGAAAAATGAAACAGGAGGATTTGTTCCAGCAGCCCTGTCTAATTGTTTATTCCTTTCCCATTCCATCCTAGTCACTTAAGGGCTGTGGCTTCTGTCATGTAAAAGGAAAAATCAAACCTTGGGCTGCTTGGGGTTTCTCTCACTGTAAATGAGTGGAGTTTGGGTGCTGGGAAGCTGTGGGCAGGGTGATGGCATGTTACCTTTTCCTGATTAGCTACAAGGCATTTACTTCAGATAAGTGCTGTGTGAGCGTATGACCTCATAAGTGGCCCCAACCAAACACTAATAGTCTACTTCAGAGAGGAGATTAGGTCCCACTAATGGTGTCACAGCATGAAATAAGATGCAACATATTAACTGGGGGAGAAGGGGCACAAGAGGAGGGGGGAAAGCTTGGGATAGAAAAGGACAGCTTAAAGGTAGAGCTCAGGGATAGCGCAGGATATCTGTAGCTCCTGAATGAAAGCAGATTTTGCCGGCTTCTTGAGTGGAAAAAGGAAATTTAAAAGGATAGAAGTGCTGACTGCACTGTCCCAACCCCAAAGGTTTGGCTCTCCTGGGGTGCTGGGCAGTGCAGGGACCCCAGTGCACAGCTGTGCCACAGCTGGGCTCCCCGAGGGGACAGAGTTTGCAGGTCTGTGACAGCTGCAGGGTCCCTGGGGCTGAGGGCAGCACTGCCTTACTGCACTCATCAAAGGGGTTCTGAGGGCTCCCACAGCAGGAACCCAAAGCGTTGCAACTGGGAGTCTCCTCCAGTGCAAGCTGACTTGGTCCTGCTCCCCTCAAAGGGAGCATCTCTCTCTTTTATGGTCATACCACAAGGTGGAAAAATGACATTTTTTTCATCACTGGTATCATTGAAGCTGCTGTGCTTCCCAGGAAGAACAAGTCAGGTGATTCCCATAATCTGAAGAGAGATCTCTTATAACTGTGAGAATTATTTCATAAATAGGGTAAACAAAACAGTTGAATTCATAACTTGCTGTCAGTTGAAAGATACCTGGCAAATTGTATTGTCACTGTTATTTTATGCACCTAAGCTGAAGGAGGAGTAACTTTTAACAAATCATCCAAACATTTTTTTTCAAGGGGTCTTTCTTGGTTCTAAACCAGTAAAAATTGGCAAAAGAATTTCTGCTCTAGTTTATAGGTTTTTTAAATTTTTGAAGCTTATGACATTTGTGCTGACCACATTCCCTAATAGGCTGAAGTTAAATGGTTGGCTCAGGCATATGAAAGATGTTTTGGCCCTTCTCAGATTTTGCTATTTTTATGAAATGGGTGTGCCAAATGAACACAGTGAAACAGCACTGCTCCAGTGCCTATCTGAGCAGGGATACCTGTGGTATCCATCAGGCAATAAACTCTATATTGCATTTTCTGTGTGCCAGCTGCCTTAACCTTACATGCAAATCCAGTGGGAAATAAACACTTGAATTAGAACCTGATTTATTATAAAGAAATCTTAAAACATTGTAAGGAGTTTTTCAACTGATGCAATGTATATATGGTTTTGCAGTCCAAGCACAGTTTAACGTTCAGGCATAGTTTAAGAGGCTAGAATGAGAGACTCTTTCTCTGAAGGCTGTTTACTGATTTTACTGTTGTCTACAAGCTGGGAACATGTGATTAACACACTCTGGCTTTGAATAACGGGGCACTGGAGTTCTCACTAGAGCCACGTTCATCCATTGAGGCACTGGGGTGTAACAGGGCAGTGCTGCAGCTGGTGTGGAGGCAGATCCAGGAGTGAGCTGCTCGTGCAGGAAACAACTCAGGGAGGCAAAAAGCACAGGTGCTGAACTAAAGCACAGATGTTAATTTCTGTTCTCTCACACACACACACATATATATGTGTGTATGTATATAGACATATTTATAAGTATGCACACGTGTTTGCAGACACATGTACTAAACTGTAAAGTGACAATCACGTATCAGATTGGTTTTGAAAGAACACCTTAAAAGCACTGACTAATTTCAGGTTTGGGTTTGAGGCAGAGCAGATGACCTAAGTGCATCCCATGCCAACATGCATCTGATGAAAACATTCATCTCTGGAAAGATGAATAGTTGAATTGTGGTTCTTTCCATGGTGACAAGATTAATTTGGAATAACCCTCTCTGGGGATGGTATCAGCCACCCAGACTTGTAATCCCACAGAATTCACTGTCAATGAAGCTATCAAACTATTTTCATTAGATAAATGCCTCCCTCTGCAGGATTACACACCCATTCATTTCCATCTCAGTTAAAGAATCTTCACTCCACTGTAGCTAATACTAGTGAGAAGTTGGATATTTTTCAAAGCTGTGCATAATTGCTGCTCGTGGGACACTGGGCAGTTCCTGTGCCTACATCTGCCAGCTTGGCAAAGCTGTGTGTTTAATGCATCTCATACCTGCACTGGGTGGGGGGCATGGGCCAGGCACCCATAGGCTCAAATTCCCTGAGGAGCACACGTTGGTAGCTGTACTCAGAGGGCTGAGATAAATGCAGGGCTCTGGTTTCTTTTGTCCTGTCACACAGTTCCTAATGTGTGAGCAAGCAGGAGAATGATCCAGTCTTTGTGACACAAGTTCTGCTGGGAGACAGGCAGCTCTGGATTGGCATGGTCTGGTCCTGCTGCCCAAGGACTTGACACACTGCAGCTCAGCAGGAAGAGAAAGGGAAAGAAAAGGAGCCTACACAGCTCCTGCTGTCTGGGAGCCAGTCTCCCTCCACGGGACACTGAGCACCCTCGGCCAAGGTGGGAAACAGATTTTGCCACTCCAAATGCTCCAATTACTGGGTGCAGCATAAACAGAGTCACGAGCACCAGCTACTCTTGCAGCTGTCATTGCAGAACTTGTATCCCAGTCTGTTCATAACATTGAGTTCATGAGAGAGAGAGAGAGAGAGAGAGAGAGAGAGAGGGGCTTTCAGACATGTCCTCATGTCCCTGAGGGGCTTGGTGGCCTGGAGCTCAGGCACTCCAGTGTGCTCTGAGCACTTGAGTGTGGCAGAGCAGCTGGGCTCTCGAGGCAGTTTTGGAAGGCATCTGGTACTCAGCACTGTTTTCTCCTCAGAGATTTTTGGTGCTGGTTCTGGATGCTGCTACAGGAAAGGATGTTTGTCACAAGTTCTCTGCTACCTTGTGTTGCAGCCGAGGCCACAAACACAGCTGTCTCCTCCGGGGCAGTACCAGTGGTCCTGTACCAGCCTTTTCAGCATGGTAGCAGAGCATAGCTAAAGCAGAGACTGGGGCTGGGGGTGAAAAACCCACTCATATTTTATTGTATGAGTTACAGCATACACAGTGCACTTTCCACATAATTTTCAGTCTCAGAAAGACAAGGCAAGAGCCATGTGTAGAAACCCACAGCCCGCTGCTGTGCCTTTCTTTGAGGAACCTGAAACCTCCTTTTTGCTATTCTTAAAATACTGGTTTAATTGTCTTCTAATGTGCTTCTCAGCAATCTTGCTAAACAAATAAACCAGAGGCATGAGATCTGCTCTTCTAACTTCCCTGCCAGATGAACACAGAAGGCTCTCTCCATGCGATTTGTAATGTTCATGTATTTCTGTGATTGCACCCAGTTTTCACAAAGGAACAGGTTTGGATCACCCTTGCTGCAGGACACAGCACCATTCCTCTGGAGCTCCACTCAGTGTGTCTGCTGCAGGTCAGGAACTGCTGCTCCTGAGGCTGTTTGAAACACTCTGGCCACTGACCTCAGCTGTGACCACCCTCATTCCAGTGTGCCCCAGATTTGTTCTTACACTCTCTCTGGGAGCTGTTGAAGCTGCAGGGGGCTGGATGTGACATTGGCTCTGATCCCAGTGCCCTCACTCATGACCCCAATCAGCTTCGCTGCAATTCTCATGATACCCACAGGCTTTCCAGATGGAAAGAGAAAAATAAATGTTATCAGCACAATCCAAATGGAAAAGGGTTATTTTTTTTCCATAGACAATCTCTGATGCTGGTACACAGGAGTTATTAATTAATCTTTTTGTACAAGAATGGTTTCATTTGTTAGAACAGGGGAAATATAACAGGCTTTCTTTGATTGTCAGGTTCCTTTTTTCCTTTTAAAATGGGAAATAATGCTAAAAGGAACGATCCTTTATTTTAATGCATTTTCTATTCCTCATCAAATCTCACAGTCTGTGATATGGAAGGAATTGGTCATTAAATCTGTAGCTAACTTGCACCTAATAATGAATATTAGTTGCAACTGCACTAAAATGAGAATTGCATTTAGCATTGACTCCAAGTCACAAGTCAAGTAATAACCAGCAATACTTTCTCTCTGAAAACAGCTAAAAGAGGCTATAGAGGCACCCTTCAACAACACAGGAAAAGACATTTCACAGCAATTTTAACCATTTTGCAATGTGTTTTTGTGTACTTTATAAATAAACCTCTGCAGAAATCAATTGGACATATTCTGAATTTGCATTGGTATTCATGAGTTCTCATCATGCCTTCAGGGTGTAAATGTGTCTGGATTTATCCTGAATCTCCCATGAGTAAAAGAAAGTTTTGAATAAGTCTATAAAAAAAGTTTAACTGTTTTCTCATTAAATGGAACAGTAATTTTTAGAGCTTCTGAGGAATTTTGATTTCTACTTTTTTCCATCAGAACAAAAGGAAAACATAAATAAGTTTATTTCCCATAACTCAATTTTTCTATCTCTTTTCACAAGGAAGTTCTTACCACTGAAGTTTTTTCTATCATTTTAAAACAGGCCTTTGAAGAAATAATATCATGTGATGTGTCACAGATATGGCTTACCTGCAATTAGTAGATTTTTGCAATGTTTTCATCTCATGGAAATGTAGAATAAAGTAATTTATGTGCATCAAAAAAGTGATTTTACCCTATCTCTTTTCCTCCGTGAACAGCCTAAATATTGGAATATCAGATTAAAAGATGAACACTGTTTTATATCAAACCTGTTGGGAAAATAAAATCAATACAGCCTCACATTGTTTTTATGAATAGGTGAACAGAGTTGAACTTCACATCTTCACTCTGAAAAGTGCTTGTGTCATGACAGGCTGAAATATTTGGCCAGTGATGTGTTGCACTGGTAGCCCCAACATTTCCATACACCAGGCTGGTGCTCTGCAGGGCAGATTTCCCATCTGCAGGTCCCACCCCTGATGTGCTGGGGCTCATTTGAGGGCTTGATAAGGATGCCTTCCTCCATACCAATTCAATATGTGCTGGGATTACCAGGAATGTCTTGAATTTGTAAAATCTGTGATAAATTCTTAATTTAATTAACTACAAATTGTAGTCAGCTGAGCTGTCATCAAACATGTTTTACAAATATACTATCAACACCTTCAGAAAAATTTTGCTTTATAGGCTGTAACTAAAATAAACATTTAATCTGTCATTGCACAAAAAGCAGTTGGCTGAACATAATATAATTATATTAATCATCTTCAAACCATGATGTAAGTAACTAAGCAGCTCAAAACCAAAAGCTGCTTTGGCTTCCCTATAAATGATGTGGTTGTAATTTCACTGACACCTTTCCAGACACTCTTTTCCCTTCTTACTGTCCTAGTAAGTGTTGTGGACACAGTGAGAGATGCACCCTCCAGCAGGCTGAGGAGAGCAGGAACAGGTGAAGATTTTGCTGGATTCACTGCGTTCAAAGTTCCATTACAGCTGTTGAGTGTTGGAGCTGGGAAAGGAGCAGACACTCAGATTGTTGTGTTCAGTCCCAGTGGGATAAACAAATCAGGTGGGCAGCAACTGGAGGGAAAAGCTGCTGCATCTCTGCCTTGGCACAACCCATTATCTTTATTTGCAATTCACTTCTTGCTATACGAGTCCCTTTGTGCCAGATCTTGATGTTTTGGTTGTTTCTTCATTAAAATAATATCTGCTAAGGAATCTTTATTGTAGGAACTTTCAGTGCAGTTCAGAGGGGCAGCTATGCTATACTGAGTCAAAGCTGTTTGCCAGCTAGGGAGTTCACTGAGTAAATATCTCAGAGTTCACACATAGCTGTGCACATGTGTAATTCATACACACAAGTTCTTCTGTTGAGACTAAAGTTTGAAAGGTTTTAGAATCAGGATCTGAATGAATGTTTGTGCCCTGCTCCTCCTCCTCCAGCCCCAAACCAGTGATGCCAATAATAAGCAACATGCTGAGCTGTGGAAAACTCTCATCATCACCTCACTTTTCATTTAATAGCAAACAGATATTTTTACTGCCAGATACGTGCTGAGCTTTTGATGCCATGCATTTGATATACAGTGGCCAGTAAGGTTAATCTCAGATCTATATTTTTTAAAGATCCCCATGAGGATGGACTTCTGCTCCTGCTGTCAGGGTAAAGATGGCTTTCCCAACTACAACTCACCTCACGGCATGTTCTTGAAAACCTCTCACTTTTAATGTATCTGCTTAATACAAATGCTTTCCCTGACAGTGAAAAATGGAGCCTATCAATGTGTTACCAGCCCACATTTCCATTGCTACCATCTAAACTTCAGAGAGCCACTGCCCTCAGTGAGAGGCAATGATGCTGCTACAGCCTGACAAGGGCATATTGAGAGACTTGGGCATAGATTGCACAAATGCTCTTATAATTTTATCTTTTAGGATGGGCCTTGCAGAAGAGATAATTAAAAAGTGCTGGCTTACAGGGCATAAGAGGGATCAGTCTGAGAGCTCGGAGAGCAAACAGAAATTATGAGTGACCCAAAGGTAAATGTGTGTGTATGTTCCCATTAAGGATAAAAGGAGCAACAAGTAAATCCACTACCAAAACCAAACAGATTACAGTTCAGGCTGTGTTTCTAAAAGATGAAGAAAGGTAAATCGATCTTACCCTCAGATGCAGCAACTTCTAATAGCTCTGCCAGGGATGTCAGAGTGCTTCTGTCTGACTGGAGTGTAGTTACATCCTTTTCAACACTGCAAGCTGTGAACTGTTGTAGCAAAAACCTCAACAGCTGCAATTAAGTAATTTGAAAGTCCTAAGTCATAAAGAATAGACAAATAATTTTCTTTGTAGTGTCCTGCTTGACTGGGAGCTCTCTGGTCACTCCTACAGAAAGGGTGTTCTTACAAGCACACCTAAAAAGGGACACTTCTACAAGGAAACACTGCAGGCTCCTTCTTGCGTGTTCCTTAGAGATGAGCTTGAATGTGTGAAGGTGTCACTAATGACACTTGCAAGGAATGCTAGATGGAAACATTGGATATAGTCCCTGGGCATCAGCAGAAGCCCTAGTAAGACAAAGTATGTACTACTCCCTCAAAAGGGAGATTACTTTCTTCCAGTTTAAATTTCAAACATTCAGTTTTAGAAAATGGTTTGGAGGAAATATGCTTTTGTTTTAGTGAAGAATGGAACAGGAGTAGGGAAGTCAGAACAGTTTTAAGTTTTGAGGACCTTCTTAGGGAACCTCAGAATTGCCAGTGGTTTGATTATATGCTTGGCACACAAAAGATGCAAATTCAAAATTAAACAATACAGGGAACTACAACTGAATCTCCAAAGCCATGATCTTTTTTTTAAATCACCACTCTTGGATGTTGCAGTATAGCCTGATTCTCATTGTGCCCAAGAACCAGAATTTCCATCCTTGGCCAGCAGCAGCTTAGAGCTGTGCCCAGACCTGGTGATGGTGTGCATGGCCCCAGCCCATGCCCCAGGATTCAAATGCTCCATGGCTTGAGGCACCTGGCCCCAGCACAAAATAACCTCTGCTCTCACTGCAAAGTCTAAATTGTTATCCAACCTAGAGTAAGTTATAACATAGCAGAGGTATATTGAGAGCTGGCCTGGCCTTTTGAAATGCACATTAACAGTCGAGTAATGACTAGGTGCTTTTGACCCTGAGAAAAGGCAAACGCTGAACCTGTTTTTGCAGAGCTGAGGATGTGCTTGTGCATTCCTGCACGGTTTAACAGCACACACGGAGCCCTCCAGCCCAGCCAGGCACCAGCTCCCAGTCCCAGTGCCACCAGGCTGTGCTTCCTTTCTCATGACTCCTGCTTTGAAGCTGAGCTGCAGCGTGCTCAGCTGGGCTCAGCAGGAGGGCTGAAGGTTTGAATATTCAGATTTCATCGCCGTTTATAGAGTGGGCTTTTGAGATGTAGGAATTCTGTGACATTGCCCAGTGTCTGGGGGAAGGGCTGCTGAGGTTGTTAATGGGTCCCGAGGAGCTCCATCCCTTGCACAAACCACTGCAGGCCCCTTCTGCTCCTGCCAGACATTAATGGCCACATAGACCTAGTGCATAATATCAGGTGCTTTTAACAGAGCTTTTTAATTGCATCTCTGAGTTTATTTCTGCTTGTTTCATACTGCCTGCATGCTGCAGCAGGCAATATTTAGTCTATTCCACTTAACTGGTGCTGCTTTAAAGTTGATGTTGATGCAGTATTGCTCTCTGCAGTGGCTGATTCACACACACATGGAGTTTCCCTGGTTTCCATAAGGAAAGAAAGTATGAAATTTGATAATATAACAGGGAAGCTATTGATTTTCTAAAGCCCCATGTGCTGCTTCAGTATTCAATACTCTCATGTAGACATGCACGTAACAGCCCAATTAATGAGTGGGTACCCAGGAAGGGAAAGCAGAAGGGTATTTACCTGCTCTGTCCTTTTATTCCAAATGCAGGCAAGCAGAGAAGCAATATGATATTCCTACCAAACAACTTGGGAAGAACATGTTTAAGTCTCACAAGGCAGAACTCTGGAAACTCCCCTGTTTTCCAGGCAGCTCCTGCACCACACCACGAGCTGTGCAGCACTGGGATAGGACTGAGGCTGCTGCTTCTGATGGAAATGTGATGTACCTACACTACAACGAAGTATGCTGGGATAAAGGGATGAATCCCAGTCCTGTTTGTTTCATGAGGGACCTTTTCTCCCATTGCAGAAAAATTGGCAGCTTCCAGTTGTGCAGAGCTGTGTGCACAGCCAGGGAAGGGGCGTGCTTGCCAAGGGGTTTGTTGCCTGTCAACAGAGAATGGCACTTTGTGGAGTGTGGCTGGGGTGGACCTGTGACTCTTCTCTGCTGCCAGTCCCTATTACAGGCCACTGCCCTCTCCAAAGTTATTCCTGCCCTTTGTCTTTCTCTTGTGGGCAGATGTTCCCTATTCTTTATCAAGCATTGCTAAATGAATGAGTAGGAACAGAAACATTCAACTGGATGAACTGTTTTAGCACTGGGTAATTCTATGGTCCATGCAGCATAATTAGAGGTCAGCGTGCTCCTTCCTACTTAAGGTCACTTTGTGCATCTGAAGTTGTACCTTAGATTTAAGACTTCCCCTGCACAGGAAAAAGTGTTATAAATGAATGAACTGACCTATTCTACCTCTTCCTACACTCTGGAAAGCCACTTTTTTCTATAAATTGTGGACACTGTCCATGAGGAAGTGCTGCAAAGGGCTACATACAGCTACAGTGCTATAAATGGAGCACTTTCATAGGGTGTATATGCTGATCTCTGTGTCTTTTTGTACCTTTTCTGGTTTGTCCTGTACAAAATAATTAAGCAGCCTAAAGAGAAGGCACAAGAGAGGTGCCACTTCTGAAGATTGCAGTGATGTAGCTCCAGTGTCTGGCAGAGGGGCTCATGTTGAGCCAAGTGTCAATCAAGCACCTGCTATTAAAAGTAACACACTAAAGCAGAATTCCATCAATTTGCTGTTTGGATTTTTTAAATATTCATAAAAATATATTTGTTGAGGAGTGGGGATAGCAATGAAGGGAAGGACAACTAACATCCGCATCTTCTCCATGTGATTAGAGTATTTGCATCAAATACTTTATTATGAAGGCTGGAGAACAAGAAAAGCACATTCAGCATCATATGTTATGGCACAATCCCTCTCTGGTAGAGCAAACAATGGGACCATTATACAAGCTGACATATTTTTTGTTTCTAATATATTCTGCTTCTTTGTGTCTGTGTGTGCTTAAATAGCAGGCACAGATGTACTGTTTCCAAAGGTCTTTGACTTGTCATGAGAATACTGTCTTTACCAGTAAAATAAATTGATTACTAGTGACAATGTTAACTGTTATACAAAGAACACAGCTCTGGTGGGCTTTGTTAGATTTTAAAGAAGAGGTGATTATTTCTTCTTTATGACAGTTTGAAAGGTTTGCCATGTGGATATGGAAAGATTTTGCTCATGAATATGCAGAGCAATGGCAACAGGCTGGGGAGCCAGATCTTCACATTGACCGTTGGCTGTGACTGAGAGAGAAGAAGAAATAAAACACAAGACAAGCACAAAACATACAAAACCATCATGGGAGGTGGTTGTTAGAATATCCAATTGTGAGGATATTGTGCAATATTTTGTTTGGGGTGTAAGATCAAATTGATGACACAGTTACAGGGAAAGCAGTGCCAGTGGGATGATGCTCAGGGCATCACGTTCACCACAAGGCCACCAAATTCTTGAATGTGGCTAGGGATTATTATTTGATGCTGTGGTCAAGTATCCTCTGAGCAGTGACCTCAGGAAACTGGCCTATGACACAAGCCAATATACCTTTCTTATCAAGATGTGTTGAAATTTTTCTGGGAAGCATTCTGGTTTGCTGAAGAAAAAACAAACAATTCATGTAGGTGCTGAAGTGTGCTCTAGAGCAGAGAAATTAATGAAGGAACAGAGTAAAAAACACAGCCACAAAATACCTATTTTTTATATTACAATGGCTTCTCAGAGGTTTTTTCTTTTTATAATGTGAAAAATTATAAAAAGCATACTGAGAGTAAGTCTTTTACTAGAAACTTTACATCTCTGCAGGCTTTTGCTCTAAAACATATTCAAAAAGTTCTACAGATCTCATGTTAAAATAAATTGGGATCTTTTCCAATCTAATTTAAGATGCTACAAATATTTTGTGTAATGAGATTGGAAATTATCCATTTGCTCCCACTAGAAAAGGCTATGAGTTCTCCCTTGACTGCAGTTCAGATTGTGCTGCTAAAGACCAATTTAGAACACAAATCAGGCTCCTTGTTGATTGCAGTTCAATTCATGCTGTTAACCACCAGTTCTCTGATCAGCAAGATGCTGCTCTGTGGGCTGTGACCTCCCCAAGCAATGGATGCCAAATTTTTACACAGGTTGCATTACTAAAATTAGGTCTGTCCTATCAAATCATAATTAGGGCTGCAGTTCTTACCTGATCCTACAGCAAGCCTTCCCTTTTATATTCAAGTGTTTTTTAGTGACTCATCTAGAATTAGTGACAACTATGCATTCCTTTGGCATAGGTAATCTGCCTTTCCTTTAAATCATTGACCCTTGTTCAAATATCTATGACATCCTTAATGCATTTAATCTTCCTTCTTTTTAGAAGACCTTTTCTTAGATTAATTCTTTCTCAGGTTGCTGAACATTTCTTGATTTTTACTGATAAAAATGCTAATGGTTTTCACAATTGGTCTTCAGGTGAGAGTGAAAGAAAGAGCAAGACCTTCCTAAAATCTAGATCCCATGTCAACATCTTGCTGATGAAGGATCTTTTTTCTGGTTTTGACTGTTAAATCCTCCCTGCTATTGCACAGCCATTGTTGCCCCATTTCACATCATTGGGTTCCAGTGACTGCCCCAGGGCTGCTTTTCCCTGCCTCGTGTCCTGTTCAACACCCCCAGCCTCAGCATCTCTGGAAGCAGTGCTCTGTGTGAGTGCTCTGTAACCCCTCCTTATGGCAGACTCACTTCTAAAACAAGCTCATCAGTGAAATCAGCCCCCTTTCCACCATGGGAGTCTCTAGGACAGAGCATGAAATTTTTCTCTGTTCATTCTTTGATCCATGATGAAATGTGGAGCATGACAGGAGCTGCTATTTGTGGTGAGCTTTTTCGTATCAGTTGCATTTTCATGCTTCCCAGACCCCATTTCCACATTGCTTTTAAAATGTCAGATGAAGCCTATCGCATTGTTATGGACCCTAGAAATACCTTGATATGTTTAGGAAGACTTGGCCCTTGTTCTTCTTCCAGTTCTCTGCTCCATCAGCCTATTCTTACTGTTTTATTACTTATTCCAGCCTTCCTGAGGTGTTCCTCAGCCTGGTTCTTTCTGATCTTCACACTTAAATCAGCTAAACTCCATCCCATGCTCCTGCCTTATTCCTAATCTGACTTTATGTCCATTCTGCCTCTGTTGACTAATGTTCTTAAAAATACAGAATATGTAATAAAACCCATCATTCTAAAAGGAACAGGTATCCAGGCAAAGCAAGAAAGTACAAAAAGTATCTGATCCTTTTTGGGACCTTTCTGCACTACTCTTCTGATTAATGAACCTGCTTTACTCTGTATGTTTTCAAATTGCTGAGAATTTATTATACAGCATGTAAAAAAAAAAGGTCATACTGAAATCCTACAGAGACTTGGATGGGACAGACCCTAAACTAAATGAAACATGGAATATGATAATAAAGGAAACTGAAACCAAGTTTGCTTTGTCACAGCAATTTCTAATCTATCCTTATGTATCATGTGGTCATATTAGTAATGAAAATATTCTCATGAAAAAGTATAAAGTGTTCATTCAAAAGCACCTACCAGCTGCATATACTGGATAAATAGAAAGACTGATATACCTAATCAGGGGTTCACATTTCAAACCAGGAGGCCTAACAGCTTCTGAGATATAAGTAAATGAAAATTCATGATTCTCTATTGTGCCCAAGAGCCAACTTTACTGCTATTGCCATATAATTATTTATAGCAGCAAACTATCAAATGGAATTGCTTACCAGCACCTTACTACATGTGGTAATTGATGTGAAGTGAGGCATTGCGTCCCCAGCTGACCCCAGCATCCCAAAAGTCAGATGGATTTTATCTAACTCAATTATGATGGATATTATCAAAATCCGTGGAGCACAACACGGTGTAAGGGGCTTTCTAAGTGTATCTATTGATTGTTCCTCTGTGTCTCTGTGTGTGTGTGCATGTGTTTCTCAAGGCTGTGGCAATGGAGCTGTCTCTGGGGAAGAGAAGAGCAGTATTACTAACAATTTCCACGTGTAAATATATATTTCTGGTGGTTGAACTTGCCCTCATTGCCTCATGGGGATTGCTGGAACTTGTACTACAAAACCCCAGGCTCACTGGCAAAGAATTTTGATACAGTAAGAAAATTTACCAGTATGTTGGTGGAGCTGAAAAGCAAAATGTTCTGTGATCTGCTTTGCTAAGACTAGAGCAGGGCAAGAATTGCTGTGTCCCAGTTCTGGGCCATTCCTTCCCTCCTCTGCAGCACAGCGTGGCTGTGCTCTGGCAAGCCCTACAGGCTGGCTCCTGCAGATGTTGGCAAAACCAGGCACAGGGCTGCAGCAGTGAAAGGAAACTTTCCTCATGGCAGCCTTGCTAACAGCCTGGAGTTCAGGGGCTGCTGCTTAGATCTGCATCATTGTGTTTAATAATCTCTGATGGACATTTCTTGTCTGAATTTTCTCCAGTCACCTTCTGAACAATTTTAACATCCAAATATAGTACAGAAGTCTGTTTTGATAAAATAAGAAACATGTAAAGTAATATATATTTCTATATACTTACTGTTTTGTAATTTCCCAGATTGCTCCCTAGCTTATGTAGTATTATGAGAAATGGTGACCATTTATTCCCAAATCACCTTTTCCATGTAAAGAAGTGTTTTTATAGACTCCTCACAAAACCTTCCTCAAGCTTTCCTGTCCTAATCAAAGGAATCTTATCTAATTAATTTTTCAGTAACCTTTCCAAAATATTGCTGTCATTATTTTTCTCTATTCTCTATTATTTCTCTATTATTCTGTAATGCCGCCTTTGAGATCAAACACTGAAAAGTATTCATGAATCAGGGATGCTGTGTATAAATAATGTTTTTCCATTCTTCACCTAAGCACTGAGTTAATGTTTACTGCCCATAATTACTCTCCCACTTTGCTAAGTGATAATAAATTATTTAGGGTGCCATGCTGTGGTTCAGGTTTGGGGTATTGTTTTCTCTTCCCTTCCCCCCACCTGTGCAATGTTTGCTTTTAGTCAGCATCTTGTCTCTTTGGCCATTTTATCACCAAGTTGCTCAGAGATTCTTCACCAAGCCTCAGTCAGTTTATGTTTTTACTGTTCTGGTAATATTCTACTAGATATTAAACTGCCACCAGGACGTGCACTCCTCCATTTTTCTTAAATCAGTTGTGAATGTTACAGCACAGGTCCCACTGCAGAGCTCTACAGGAAGGCACACACCCTTCACAATGAAAAATAAATTATTTAGTCATCATTTAGTTACCAACGCGTAGGATGGATGAGTTTACATTCTGGGGAAGAGGTTTCACTGCTCTGCCTGCCCTTTTTGTGAATTAGTTTTTAAGCTTTGTGGTGGCCTGGATGCAGCATAGCTCAGTCAATAACAAATTTGGAAATTCAACAAGGTGTCTTCCTGGTCTGTTCTGTGGACTCATTTTGTGAGGAGTATCCAAAGAGTGAATTCTTGCACCATTATAAAGTTGCAACTAATGAATGTCCAATCACTGTGCAGCTGGAACAGGCTGGAACAGGTTAGAAGATGCTGGAACAGGTTGGAACAGGCTGGAACAGGCTGGACCAAGTTGTCCTCCAGGGATCTGTCAGCTGATAGTAATATCTATTAAAAAGTTTTTTGTGAGGTTATAATGGAAGTCTGGATGGCTTCTTAGGAAATAAGTTATAATGCCAGGTGTTGACATTTTAGAGCTTTTCATTCAATTAAGTAAAACTTCTTGGTATTCTTATTAGCAAAGTACACATTTACTTTCTTTGCAGGGTTTCTAGAGTGTTCCTTTCTCTTTTCCTCCTGGGGCTTTCCCAGTACTGCACAAAGCAGCCATAGGGCTGACCAAACTGCCCTGTTCTTTGCCCAAAGACAACATTTGGACTACAGGAATTTAGGAATGTTATCCTCTTCCCTGCAGGAATACAGTTAGGAAACTGCAAACGCATCCATACTCCAGACATTGGCAGCTGTCAGACAGCCCCTGTGAGTCCTGAGCTCCCTGTAGCTGTTACAGTATTAAAGGAAAGGTACATCTGCTCTTCCACCCTACCACACCAGTCACACACCAGATCTCCTGAGCACAAGGGTCACACCAGCCTTTAACTAACGCTTATGTGGGGAAATGAAAAACAGTTGAAGATGGGGCACTGTAAGCAGTGCTTCCTCTTTTTATAGTTTTTGGTGAGCTAAAGAAATAAGCATCGTTATTAGAAGATTCAAAATCCATTTCACAACAAGCAGTTCACAGAGCTGTGAACATTCCTGCTAACTGTTCATTCTTAGAGAGGTGTACATTTTCCTAATACATGTGGAAATGTAAAAGAATACTCACAAGAATACCTATAATCCACTACCCAAGACATGTTGACAGCATGCTTATTTTATATTTCTCTCCTCAGAAAAGTGATACACTGCTAGTTCTATTGCTACTGTTATGCAAACCCAAGTGGAGAGTATTTATTATGACTGCATCCTCAATATCATCCAAGTTTGCTTATCTACTCAATCAAAATTTATGTATTTTCCTTTTGCAAAACTTATATCTCAATGAAAGATCTCTTGGTCATTTTTTGGGGTTTGTTTTTTTTTTTTTTAATGTTAAAGAATACTGCCTAACATAGGAAATGGATGAAGCTGGATTTCCTGATTTTGGTCATCCAGAAGAAACCAGATTGTCTTTGAGTGAGCTGTCAAAGGCAAGATGTTTCTATCACACCTTAATTTTGGCTCTGGGTGTCAGCCAACAAGTAGGCACCTGGCCATGGGACTCTCCAGCACTTTAGCCCAGGTAACTCTCATGCTTCTACAGCATCTGACATGGAGTTCACCTGCTAGTGACTGACCCAGTGTTTAACAGAGATTCACCACTGGAAGTAGTCTTTGAAATTCATAAATTCAAGGCAAGCCTGGTTTATGGGGACTGATAATGCTGTATTAGTTGCTGGAAGTTAATGAGGTCCTGTGTTTGAGTACAACCAGATTAAAATGAAAAACGAACCACATTACATTCTGTTTCGACAATTATTATCAGTTGGTTGTAATATAAATATGCAAATTTCTCAGCTTGAACTTTAACATCCTCTGTAGAGACCATTCATCTCTTTAAAGTATTAATTTAAGTTGTAAAAGGATCCATACATCATTGCATGTCATTTTGAAAACAAATATTAATCAATTTTACACTCTGAATTGCCACTGTGCAAGTGTAATGTCCATTATTTTGGAGCAAGTCAGTGGCAAGAAATTTACATATTCATTCTTGGCTTAAGAAATCATATGATAATACAAGTACAACACAAGAAATTCAAAAGACTTAAGACCTTATCATCATCTATTCAATGGCAAAAAGCCTGCCTTAGCATTCTCAATGCATTGGTATGCAGATTAGGAATATGTTTCTCATTCCTATCAGTATAACCTTGAAAGCTGGTGACAGCTGAAGTGTAGTCATAAGTTTTCTCTTCCAACAGAAAAAACAGAAAGAAAAAGAGTCAACGAGTGTAAAGGATACAGCAATTTCAAGTTTTATGATAAGCTTTTTGATAGTGTATCTGACTACTTAGACTGTACTATGTGGGTATGTAGCTTGAAAGTGTGCTATGTCTAGATTTAGCTAGAATTGTAATTGCAAGTACATCTCTGCTGCTAAACTAAAACTGATATTTCTGATATGAGAGTTAAACCTGTCTTTTTATTAGCTAGCACTATAGGAAATAATTGCAGGTGTTTGCATGTTAAATATTGTCAAGGACACGAATTTTGATACCAGCTGTCTCCCAGAGAAAGGAGGCAGTTTCCAGTTGGAAAACAAGCAGTGCCAGGCAAACACTGTGCTGAGAGCCTTGTCCTGCTGAAACAGAGAGGAAGCAAAGTCTGCACTCCAGGCAGTTTGCCTGTTACTTCTGTGGGAATCATAGCTGAATTCTTGTTTTGCAGTCAGAATTGAAACAGGCAAGGATAGAGGACAGGTTAGGTGAAGCTTTGCTAATGCTTTAAGTGTAAGTCCTCACTCAGCAGGGGCTGTTTTTTCTCAGGTTTGTGTCAGTGATGAAGGTGAACCCCAGCTGATGCCAACGAGAATGTTGATTCCACTTGAGAAAAGCAAATTGCTCTTCTGGATAGAAATGGAGATTCCAAAAGGGCCATTCCTGAGCTCTGGCATGACACATCAAGAAAAGAACAGCAGTGCAGGTATCCCCCTCATAACTACCTCATCTTTGTTAATTATGCAAAACCAGGTTCTGAGATAATTGGCCTGGCAGAGGTTATACATAAGCTCCCTCTAGCGGATTATTAAGCAGATATTTCTAAAAGCACATCTCCTCTCACAGTTTTCTGCCACTCCATGTGCATGTGAGACTGCCATGAGCACCATGGAGTGAGCTGTTGTTGTCTGGCCCTGCTCGCTGCCTCAGGAAAGTCTGAAAAATGCTGCCTGTACACCTGCACTTACAACACGACACAACTGCAGCACTTTTTGGCTGGGCTTGCTGTTCTTCACTCCTTGGCAGGGTCAGTTTGATTGCTGCTTCAGAATACTGATGCTTCTTAATCATCTGCCTTTGTTTGCTGGTTAAGTGAATGGGCGAATACTTTGCCACACATCCTCCGTCAATCCAACACGTCGGGAGAGGAGAGCTGAAGCAGTACACACACTTATAAATTTGTCATTATAGCATAACAGGATCATTAGCACTTACCCTGCTCCTGCACAGGCTAATTCTATATTCCTGACAAAAGTACACTTGGTTACTGTGCTGTGTCTCTCTGCCCCCCTGGGTGTTTCCTCAGACCAAACCTGCAAAGGCAATATGCAAGACACTCGTGTGCCTTGTTTGCACAGTTCATGCAGGTCAGAGGAAAATCATAAAGAGGACAAGTGCAAGTGGCCAGATTAAAATGCAACAGTACATCAGACATGTCAACTGGAGTTAGGATTATAACAGACATGTAAGCAATTAGAGTATTTGCTAGTTCAAAATATTCACATGAATGAACCCACATTATCTTCTGAAAAGCATAATAATATGTAATTGCAGTAACAATTCCTCTTCCATTATGTCCTAGACATCAACATTCTATAATATCCTGCACAACTGATTGCATGCAAACCCTTGGTAAGAGAAATACTCCCAGATGTGGTAATGTCCCAACACTATGGCTGCTACCTAATATTAAAGAATTACAGTAGAAATGTTTCAATAAGAAAGTAGAAGCATTTCAGTTTTTATGTGGCATAGATTGCCACAGACACTGCCAAGCAGCTTTATAGAGTTCTAAATCTTCATTCAATGCCCCTTTACATCATTTGAATGAAGATTTAAGCCTCAATAAAACTTTCTGAGTGCTTGTGGCCATCTTTGCTGTATAGTAATCAAACTGGGGTACAAGCAGACGAATGCACTGTAATGCTTCTAATGATCAACACTATATCTAGTGACATTTTCTTTGTAAGATGAGTTTTCTTAAAGGCTATTTTCATGGATGGTGCAGCAGTACACATGGAAACAGACATTTATATCCAGTTTTTATGCAATCCTTTAAAAGATTGCTTCGGGGGTTGTGGGGATTTTTGTTGCTTTTTTCCCCCCCCTGTGTAATGTTTATTTGCTCCAAAGCTATTTTGAATTAATTTATTATATGGAAGATATTTGGGCAAAAAAGAATAAAAAATAAATGAAAGCTAATAATTAAAGGGTAACTTTCCACAGCACTACAGCTGCATTTCCTTGTTTGCTTATCAATCTCCAACTGTAATTAAGATATTGCAGTGCAATGAGTTGTGGCATTGAATTAGAAGCTCAAATGAAATCAGCTTCCAGTTAAGATATTAGCTGGGAAATTCAACACATGTTGGTGCATATGCTCACACACAAGGTATGACTGAGTGGAGTTTGAAAGAAACTTTGCTGTGAGAGGATGCCATTGATGGAGTACATGTTTTGTTTCAAAAATACAGACATATCCAGGATAAACTTTGAAAAAGACATAGCCAGTCAGTGAATCATGGAGAGGATTTGGTGTTTGAGTCCTCCTGCAGAGGAAGGTGTGGGATCATTCTGTGGATCTGAGTGCCCACAAACTTCCACAAATGGAAAGTGTAACTTCCCTCTTGAAGTTTAGACTCCCACCACAAGGTGTTTATTTTTCATTATGTTTTACTTTACATCAAGGTTTTTGGTTAATGATTAAAACCTCTGAAATTGCTCCCCTTAAGCAGTTACCTTCAAAGAGGGATCTGTTTGGACTCATTTAGCTCTGTAGTAGAAATTTGGTGCAGAACTATCTCTGTTACTTGCTTTTTCTGGATACTTTGGCAACATCATTCTTCCTACTGAAAAATAGTGAAATGCTAATATTTATTGGTAGGGATACTAATAACATAGTGTGGCAACTACTTTCAGTAAAGCATGCAATTGTTTCTGTGTAATTCTTAAAATGATACTAAATAAAAAATATGAGAAGTATATCTTATTTAGAGTAACTGAAGCTGCCAGCACTTTGTAAAAGCAGTAGTACCAGTGTGAAAATCAAGCTCCAATTTTTTCCCCTCATTTTTATTAGGATCTTGAAGAAGACCAAATGTGGAAATTTCTCAGCCCATCTCCTCTGGGGAGCCAAGCAGTTTCTGGTTCTGGAAAAGGCAGCAGCTGACCTGCAAGGGGAATGCACTGGTTACCAAGGCACTCAAAACTGGGCTTCTCCCATGCTCATGGTGGAGCTCTTCCAGGTTTTGTAAAAGGATTTCAGGTTTTATTAAATCAAATGGAGACAAGCTGATTCTTTGGCCTTGTTTTGGAGGAAATTGTCTCATTTCCAGTTCCTTTGTCAAGAGATGCAGAACTGGAGGAGCTCCATGGAAGAGAGAGGCTCTCCTCAGAGCACCAGGGTGGGTGCCCCCCTTGGACAAGAAGGGGCAGCAGTTGCCCATCCTTGCTGGTTTTTGGTTCAAAAGGTTAATGCATTGCCCTTAAGTCAAACTTATGTTTTCAAGTGAAATTGAACTACAGTTTTCAGCACATAAGATATGCAGGGTCTGAACTGTAAGGGCAGATGAAGGCCTCATTCTCCAAAACACCATAGCCTTATCAAAATTTGCAGAGTTATCTCAAATTTCAGCAGCAGAAAACCAGGCCTGAGGGCTCAGTCTAGAGATTTGCAGCTGAAGGATCTGAGTAAAACTCAGAAGAAAAGGTATATTCCCTTTTTGGGCTCAAAATGAGAACTGAGTTTAACATAATTTCCAAATGATTGATCCCAAGCAGTAGGTTAGGAGGGGGATGTTTTGAGCAATATCGTCCCTTACTTCCCCTTGTATTTCATTGTAAATAACATATTACCTATATTAAGGTAAACTGAATCTATTAGACAATTACCTAAGGGGATTGTGAAACTGGGGTCTGCATTATAAAGCAAGTGAAGTTATGACAGCTGTGACCCCAGAGGAATCAAGGCTGAATAAAGACTGTCTCCATTGCAGACAAATGATGATAAAGTGATCCTTTTAGCCAGCAGTCAATGGAACCTGACAAGGCCAAACCTCCAACTAATGAACAGCCCAACCTTTGCTACCAGGGAGATGTACTGAAAGTTTAATCTCAATAAGCATCAAAATACATTTGGCCAAACATTTTTAACAAAAGAGTGGCACATATCATTAAATGGCCGTGAAGTTAGATGAGTGAGGAGGAAAATAGGAGCATGGGGGTGTATGTTCTTACTGTATCACAGGTGCACAAAATTGCCTTGATAGAACAATATCTTATTTTTCTTCTAAAATTGAATTTCAGATGGTACCTACGTCACACAGACCTAATAATACAGAAAGCAATTGTCTCAATGATTCCTATTAAATCTGTGCATTTCCAGATCCTTATAGAGTAATGTCAGTTACAGAACAATGTCAGGCTGACGGACGCAGCACAGCGTTAAAGAAAAAAAATCATGCACACAATAGGCCAGCTGCACATTAATAAATATGTAATGTTTGATTAAAAATATGGATCGTATTTTTCCCCCCAATTGCTGACTACCCCTAAGGCAGAAGATGTGATCTGGCTCCCACTGATGGGTTTATTTCTTGCTTGCTTTGAAAATACAAACTAAAATGTTTTCCTGTCCCAGCTGTTTCCCATTGTTCATGTTTATCAGCTCAAAGGGTGAACGGAGGAATAAAAAATACGCTCGCATTTCAAATGTGCCAGTCAGTCAATCTATTGTTAAAAGAAGAAAGCCTAATTGTCTGTGCTGGCAAACTTCTTTTTGGTGAATGTCCAGTTTTTAAGAAAAGCTATTCAGCTGTGCCATTTGTTTAATACATGCATAAAAAAGCACATAAAATCACAAGTTTTCTGTGGGATAGGATAGGATGGGGGTGGGGAAATCACATTTCTAAGTTATATCCTTGAAACACTCAAGTGGTGGCCTAAGTAGTAGTCCATGGATTACTTTTTTGGTTATTTACTGATCTGAATTAATGGCTTAAAGGAATTCTCATGGAATAAGAGCTAATGACCTAAAACTGAAATTGCCCTCCTTCTCCAAATCTCACATTTTACTTTAAGAGGCAGCACTTCTTCCAGATTGCATCACTAATGCAGGGATGAAAGTCTTTGCCAGTTACATTCACAAAAGTTTTATGTTTTAATTTAAGCTACTGCTCTTCTTCATTTCTTCAGACCCTCATACTAACACAAAATGGGAATCAGGATGGGAAGAGAGCAGGAACTATTTTCCTGCATAGGAGAATCTTCTGTTGTCTCCAGATCTTGCGGTAATTACACAGCTCTATCCTGTCTTTGACTTGCTCTCCAGCTTCTGCTGGCAGTGCCACTCTTCCAGCTTTCTAACCAAGCCCAGTTAATCAGAACTGACACTCATGCCATGCAAATGAGCAAATATTTAACTGACAGACTGCAATATTGACCAGGACTGTGTTAGTCCATCTTTCTCTGGCTAGTGCAGTTTTTCTTTGGAAGCTTTTTGAGGAAAGGGTCATGTTTAGTTTCTCAGTTGTACAGCACCAAGTGCAAAACAATCTTACAATCTAAACATTAAAAAAAATCATTAATATAACAAATTACATTTTCTAGGTTTTTCTCATTTTTTGATGGGAGAAGAAACAAGCAAGTGGCATTAGCATCCAGCTATCACCCCCTTGTGACACTGAGATGTCACTCACAGCAAATTGTACAGATCTTTCTTACATGAGGAGTTCAATAACTCCTCGTGACATCTAAATTACCATTCCTGGGTGTCTGGGTTAACACCTCACAGGAACGAATAAGGCAGCAAGGTAATTGTCACAAGTGCTCTGCACATCCACATATCTGCTTTGGTCATCCTGGGCTCACATTTGCCTGGAAGTCTGAGCACCAGTTACTTCCTAAAATTGGAAATTGGGCACCCGAGGAAGAGCTACCTCACTCACTAAGGTGAAGACTTGGGATTTTTTCTAAATCTGCCTTTATTAAAAGTTACTGGCACATATGAATATACTTCACACTGGAAAGCACAGTGAGCCCCACCCTCACCTGCCCCTATGACCAACCATTTCAGAAACTTCACTGATTATTAACTCGTTGAGAATAAAAACCATACATAATTGTTCCAGAGAGGGTAAAACCAAAAAGGAGAATTACTTAAAAAAAACCAATTGACATGCAGGTGGAAGGGAAGCAGCCAGGGAGAAATGACACATGGCTGAATTTTAGCAATTTATTTGGAAGATTTTGGTCGTTGTCTTAGGGACTTCTTAAGTGAAGCACCAACCATTTTCCAATGGGGAAAAGAATTCTTTTTCAGCTGATCCTTCCTTGGTTTAAGAGAATATTTCTTCACAATACTCTTTTTTTTTTTTTTTTTTTTTTTTTTTTGTAAAAAGAAGTAATTTTCTCAGTATGAAGCTTTTCTGTATTCTTTGTCCCTTGGGAGACAAAATAATTGGAAAGACTTGGCAGAATTAGTAATATTCTTGAACCTGTAATTGTCTAATGTCTTAGTGTTCTAGATGGAAAATCAATACATTATGGTGTGCCCCAAGCCAAATTAATACAATGTTAAAATGGTGGTTTGAAATTGTTTGAAATGCCTGTTTGAAATCCTGCATAGCTACATCTAGTGATTCAGAAGCTCACAGCAGAGGGTGGTTGGGTGCTTTCTCTCCCTAGATAAATCTGTCTCTTCCTGGCTCTTTGCTCTTTTAATTCTGTCAGGCGGGCAAAAACTTCTGCTGTGACTGATTTTCCTTCAGTGGCCCAGAGCTTTTCAAAGAATTCTGAAGGAGACAAGAAAACACCACGCATTGATTAACAGACCAGATTTAACATAATTTTTAAAATTATATTTAGCATTTTCTTCTGTAACATAAACTTCTTTCAAAAATAGCACTCAGTACAGGATGGAGCATTGGGCCAGACAGTTCAGGCACTCTTTTATTTCCATAACAATTCCCTGCATCTGACATACTCTCCATGACAGCAGCCATGCTTTCCACTCTACAACAATTTTACACAACAGAATTTGCACCCTAGACCAAAACCTTGAATTGGACTGTAATGTACTATAAATAAAACACTATCACACCTTTTTAAATTTTAAAATATGAAATGCAGCATAGCAGGGAACTTTCAAATGTAATTGGCACTAATGTGGGTCTCTTTGAACTCAAGAAATCTGTTTTCCAATAGTTCTGTTTCATCCCTGGCTGGGAATATAAATTCTTTGACTTTTATGGAATGCAGCAAATACAGCCCATGTCATGCTTTATATAATTTTCCTACTGCCATCAGGAAGTACAGTTTTCTTATAGGCTTGTGGACCATCTGTTAGATATGAAATGAACTGAGGGCTAAAAAATCAGTTTTACTTGGCTTCTGTGCTGCTTTCCTTGTAGATACCAGGCATTGTTTCATTTCATGCAATATGGAATATTATCTTGCAATAAGCAGAACAATTAATTTCCTCAGAAATCACAGCCACGCACCCAAAGCAAAGACTTGTGACATTCCATAATAGGTGTTATGTACAGTGGGTGTCAAGAGTTGCCTAGATATGCTGATAATGAGCCATACTTTTGAGGAGTCATAATCAATCATTCTTCATTTGGAAAGTCAGATCCATCAGCCTGTCATCAAAATGTCATAACCCATTGATCTCACGTTGCAATCAGGGAATCCTGACTCTTATTAATGGCATTCAGTTACGCCAGTAACATCAGCAATCATTTTATCTTTTATGATAAAATTATCTTTTTAGTGGTATCAACTAAAACACTGAAGTTAGTGACAAAATCTATTCATCCTTTTCTTAATCCCCATTAATAGTTACTACCAATTCTAACACAGCTGTTTTAAAACTTCAGATAATTTTAGATCCAATATGATCTGCGTATGGAAATAAATAAGAAAAAAGCACCTGTGAGTCAGAAAGACCTGAGCAGATTGGATTCCCTTCTGGGGGTCATTCTACCTCTGCTCTCATAGTTGGTGATGTCAACACCATCTTTTAAAGAAGTTACTTCCTGTTATCTCAGTGCTGCCCATCTGTTATTCCTGTATCTCCCGATGACATGTCACCAGTGGTAGTGACAATTTCTTATCCACTGCTGTCAGAAAAAGAATAGCTGAGGAGCTTGGAAACAAATTTCAAACTAAAAGTTGCTTTGAAGTTTGATCTGCTATTCAGTGAAGCACAGTGTAGAAGAAATAGTAAACATGTCAAGATAAAGGAAGGAAAAAAGGGAGTGAGAACAGTGGAGCAGGATAGAGATGAGCTGCATTTGCATACATTTCCAATGTGCCTTTCAGGCACAGATACTTAGATGCATAGCCCTGTTGCCATGTGGGATTTTAATCTGTGGTTTAGGAGCAGGGAACATACATTGTCTGCTTGGAGTAATTGTTGAAGACAGAGACTAATCTTTTTATTAGTGGGACATTTTCTGCAATACAGGATTTTACAGCAAAACTCTTCCAATACGTGGGAACAGTCAAGATTCCTCTCTTAATGCTAAAAGGATTTGTTATTTTCACTTTAAATTTTACAAATCTAAAATTGCTATGTGATTCTGAGGGGAAAATGGTAACAGCAGAACACTATACAGCGTTTATTATATATAATGAGATTATTTTCAAACACATTTTTAACAAAATCAAACAACCCCATGGAAAGTTTCATGCTTGATAAAGTTATTTCCTAGTAGGGAAGTATCCAAATGGAAATTTTTACCTGGTCTAATGATTGCAAATTAGCTGGGATTGGGTGTGCCAAGTCCCAGGAGCCCACTCCTGGCAGCTCCCTGCAAGACTCTCCCTCACAGCAACAAGTTTATGGAGTCAAGCTCTTTGTTTGGATCAGTGCTCATCCCTTCAGGCAGAGCTGATTGGCTAATTCAATCACACTGGCTATTTAATTAATAAGGAAGCCCAAAATTCCACATGAGATGAAAGGATGAAGAGCCCAGGAATGACCCTTGATAATAATAAAAGATAATTACAAGCAGGAATTGCATTATTCAGACTTTGTTATTGACATGATAAGCACTGCCATATGCCATGCAAGCTGTGATATGCACCCTACTGCTCGGAGGTGCAGCAAAGCTCTGAGGTGTCACTGCTCGCTGGGTTTCCATGAAAATGTGGCTTCAGGTGAAGAGCTGAACACTGTGAAAACAGAAAAAAAAACCCCAAAACTTCCCAGCAGTAATGAGGGGAGAGCAGCCTGGCCACCTGGTTACTTGTGTTCAGGTAGAGCAGTAGCGCTTGTAAGATTCATTTTTCTGTTTAGAAAAACCAGGGGTCTGAAATACCAGAGGCATCCTGAGGGCATTAGGGTGCTGTTATCACACCAAACTCATATATTATTATGTTTATTAGGAAAACTATCTTCCTTGTGGAAAAATGACAGGTGTTATTGCAGGATCTACTGGGAAAGGGAAGGAGAGCTACACTGAAGAGCAGATTCCCAAAATATACAACAGAAGTTTCTGACAAAATGAAAAATTTCCACAGAAATTAGGTACTATTTTATTTACACAATGCAAAGTGTCTGCTGATCCCAGTGAAGCAAAATATAGGGGGTACCTAAAAGACACTGGGCAGGAAGGAAAATAACAAGACTACATCACCTGCAGCCCCACTTTCCTCCCAAATCATTTTGTGTGCTAGTTCCTAAAGACAACCATGTTCTTGGGAACTAGAATTAGCAAATGGAGATAAGACATGGTCTTATTTTGCACCTCCACTGCAACATTCCATGTGTCCCAATCCCTGTGGGCCTGGGGCACACAGAATGTTGCAGTGGGTCCTGTTCTGTCTGCTGTCAGTCATCTCTTCAGACTGTGCATTCCTTACATGGAGACCACGTCCTCGTCTGGGTACAGCAGAAAAAGTCCCAGCCTGATTAGGGTTTCTCAGTTAAAATTAAAAGTTTTATAAAATCTTTGCCAATCCTTAAAGAGTTCCAGAGTTTTATTGCTTGTTAAAAGTCTGAATCTGAGAAGCAAAACGTATTTGATTTGTAATGAATGCAAGCCTTCAGTAAGATCACAGCTGTAATGTTACAGACTCAGTCATGTAAAGAGCAGTCACTGGAAGAAAACCTGCCTTCTTTTTTTTTTTCTCTTTAACCTCAATAGAGCAGTTCTTTTGTTAATTACAGTTACTGCACACTGTGATATTGAAGTGCTCTGTTCTCAAACATATTCTTATTTATTTTAGTCCTTTTTTTCCCAGGTAATGAAATGTCAGAACCCTACTTTTTCTGGTTTTGTAGTATGTTGATCAAAGTGACCTTTGCTTTGCGGCAGACACAAATCAATATAGCGCTCTGCGGTATTTGACAGATAAAGGTGCAACATATAATAAATGGCAATCACTGACGAGGAGAGCAAGAAAATACCTGCCAACTTCAGTTCATACTGGCAATTTTCAGACAATGCCACATGTTATGTTCAAAGTAAAATTCATTCGTCCATCTAATAACAGAGGTGGGGGATATTAAAGGACTCAGTTTTGTTAAAGAAATGCTTCAACTCACAGTAATAATTCAGAGTCCAGTCCAGGTCTACAGTGGTTGGTTGCAAGTAAAGTTATTACATTTTGAAGACAGGTTAGAAGAGTAATTTTCCTTGCCATAAAGGAAAAGACACACACACATACAGAGCTTTTGCCCAAGAAATGAAAAAGTAATTATATACACCCATACAAACACAGTCTCTTATTCTTTCTCACACAAAATCTCACACACACACATTGTCTTAATATCCTAAAGCAGCTCTTCAGTGCAGTGTTTCACAGCTGAGTGTTTGATTTTCTTGTATTCTTCGTAACCTGCTGATAATTTATACACAACTAAAACCAATTTCTATTTAAAAGCTTAATTGCAAGTAGTGTCAGCAAAGTCTCTGCCAGAGATTTGAAGTCAAGAAAGCATCTGTATTTTCTATTCCCCACAAGAAACTATTTTTTATATTAAAGGGACTGAAAGGCTCTTTTATTTATCTGCTCATAATATATGTAAGTTTACACTTGCATTTCATGTTTATTTTCACAGGTGCTTTGCATGGAGCTGTTGATACACTTAAGGCAGAGAAAGGCCAATTCACAACATTCTTGAGGCTGTTCAGAGCCATTTGATGTGGTTCAGTGAAGACACAGCTAATTTATGGAGCCCAAGTGTCGATCATGTCCTGCTGGTGCCTCACACCTCACCTGTGCAAAACCTACGATTGAGACTGTGGGAACTTTTGATTAATGTTGTCAGGATGTGGCCATTTATTAGTACTAATGGTCAAATTCAGTGCTGAAGCTTACAGCTGAGCCTGAAATGCAAAGCCAGCTGATGTTCCAAAAGCAGAGCAGCCTGCAGGAAGGGGATTGCAAACACAGGGTCAGTTCAGGGGGACCAGAACACAGCACCCTGCACCAACATGCAACATGGAAAGGCCAGTGCCAGGGAATAAGTAAAGTCACCCAAAACATTGTAGGAATCTTTTTGATCTGTTTCAGATTCTTTTTAATTTAGTGAACCTTTCATCATTTATCCTGGTCTTTTGCAATAGAAATATTATATTAATTACTTATATTCTTCTGTGATAAAAATGAGAATTTCCCCCCTTTTGGTTACTACTATGCCATTTTTTACTATTTTCTCACCCTTTCTTTATGAAAATTGAGTTTATCTTTGCTCTATTTTTTGACAAGATATTGAACAGGAAGCAGATGTTTTTTGTCATTTGTCTGCAATAATGCCAGACCTTTTCCTAAGCTGCTGCATGCATGATTGACTTTAAACTGATCTTACTTCTGTGCATCTTTTTTCCTATATCCTGTTGTATTAAACTGTACCCATCATTACCATCATTACCCTCACCTTGTACCCAAGCTCATGTTAACCCATTCTGAGTTTCTCACACTCTCAAACTTGTGCAAAGCAGATATTTCTGTTATCATTATACATTTTGCCATAAGATACATTTACTGAAATCAGTCACTTAGTGCTGGTCTGTAAGGAACTATTAATAGTTGACCTCTCTAGCCTGGAAAATGTAGTTACACAGTGCAGCAAAACCTTTTCCACATAGAACACTCTTGTTATTTCAAATGATGATTCCATACGAAGCTATCACAGTCTGACATGTTGACAGGTAGTTGACAGCTATGAAAAGACCACATTTGTTCCCCCCAAAGTTGTGTGCAGTTGTTCTGCTGCTGTAAAGTATGAGTTTGGCCAGGAGAGAGTCTCAAACATCATAACCTTGCTGAGGGGGTTGTTACCCCAACTGGCAAATGCTCAACTGTGAGCAACAGATTTATTACCTGACATAATTAATGGCCTAGATAGTGACATTTCCCATATTATAGACAATCATGAATTATGAGCCCAGCTGCTAGCCTTCTCATTCACTGAAATCGGTTGATAAATATGTTTATTCGAGGTCAGCTTGGCCTCATCCATTAGAAATATTGTTTTTCTAAACATTACATTGATTTAATTTAACTCTAATCAATTTAAAATGGTTCTGACAATTAACAAAAGCTTCAAATATGACCTTAAAGTAATAGGATTCATTAGCTATGTTTAGGATTAAACTTATCCTAATAGGGCTATTTTTCTTCTGAGGGCATGTAGTAGGCCGACTGGTGGTCAGTCAAAATGAAATCAATTATTATAAATTATACAGTTTGGGTTGATTATGTCGTGCCTGCTAATTTGTATAAATAAGGACCTCAAACAATAGAAGCCATTTATTAATAACTATCTGTGTCCCAACCTGTATCACACTTTATGCTACAGCTGCAGGATCATCTGTTACCCATGAAGTATTATATTCTCTACTGCTAGGCATATATGCTAATTTAACCCATAATTAATTGTAACAGTTATAGTTAAAGTCAAAATGCTGACAGCCTTTTTGGCCTATTATTCATGGTAATCAACTGATTCAAAAGGCAACGTAATCAACGATTCCTGCAGTAGCCAGGGGATCATAACACAATGGCAGCGCCAGTGACAGCTGGCACCCACGGGTCTCTGGGTACAATAGGAAATATAAACCTCCAGAGCTGAAATGCCTCGGTGTGAACAGTGCCCACTGTTTTTCTGAGGGAAAATAGGAGTGCAAGTTGTATTTAAGAATTGTCTCCCCAGTGCAGTGGTTAACAGAGGGGCAGCAGAGCCCCGGAGAGCCCACCCAGCCTTCCTGGGGCACCGGCAGCACTGGGGCCTTGGCACCATCCCTCTGCTTGTGCCCCTCACAAACCCTTCCCTGCTGCAGGGGCGGCTCAGGTCAGGGATGAGAGCTCTGGAGAGTGTTTTGGAATATCAGGAAGAGATTCTACTGGCTCTGTTCCCCTTGAACTTGTGCCTGCTGGACAGTGGGCAGTGCCCAAAAGGTGTGTGCTGTCCATGGGTCAGCTACCTGCAGAAAGAGAGAACATTCTCTCAGCCTGAGCAGGGAATATCTCCTTTCCCTTACTTGTTTGTGTATCAGCCTTTGAACCTGGGGAAAATGCCTTTTATTTTGTTCCCTGGCACAGTGGTGGATTCCAGCAGCCTGAGAGGACAGGGTGGAGAGAGGAAGGTCAAGGGGACAGTCTGACTGTTGTCAGCAGAGATCCACAAACGCTTTTCTTGCACTTGCTCTGGAACAAGTGTTCTGTGTGGGCACAACTTGGGGTGCCTCCAGAGTGACCTGAGCTCTTCAGGAGGCAGATGAGGGAGTGAAGGCCAAATTAGTGGCCACTTTTAGCAGTGACACTTTGCAGCCCAGAGGAGGTGCAGTGCCAGAGGGGCCACCTGAACCTGTTGCACTCAAGGTACCTGTCTCTCTGCAGGTCTTGCCTCACTTCCCTCCCCAGTTCAAAGCCAGTCTGGTTATCTGTCCCTGCATGGGGCCTCAGATCACAATCTCTTCCCAAGCTGTTCCTTCCATGGTCAGGCCTGTTTGTGGCCCACAGCACTGCCAGGCCAGCAAGTTCATACATACAGATCCTGAGATGTGCTACTGCTTAAACAAAGTTAGCCAGAGCCTCATTACTGAGATTTACACTGTCAGTTACAGAGCTGCCCATCCAATCCTATAACACATAAATTTATGGGCGTCACAGAGAATTTTTATTGTTGGAGCTCATATACAATGTGTGCCCTTAGTGACACATTTTAAAATAAAATATATTGTACTAGTGATTTCTAATGCTTAAAATAAAATAAAATAATAATCAACTTTTAGCTACAGTTTCCCCCTGGTTATTGAGCTGAACTTAATGACTGGCTGAAAAGTATTTGTCAACACAACAGCTGGAGAGCAACACTTTCTTGTGGCTTTATGTCACAGCATATGCCAGCCACTCAGAACATGTGATAATTCAACTGGAGCTGGTACTACAATAGCAGATGGGTTGAAGCATTGTTATTCTCACTCTAGCTCCCAGCCCTTGAGGGATCACTAAATAAAATCAAAGCAGATGGACCATTACAAGCTCATTTGTGTTCACTACAAGCACCTCAACCTCCAGTTGTGATATACTGCACCTTTGTATAAAATGACATGTATGGTAACATGGCCTAATGAAAATAGCATCAGACTTGGCAAGTGAGGAATGAGACTGGGAAATATGCACAGATCTATTTATCACTGAGTTCTTACCTTGCAGAAAGGGTTCATTCCTGTCCCTCTCTCCCCATCCCCCCCCCAAAGTTTATCATAATATTTTTCTCCATGTTTATAATTTCATTTCCTCACCCTTGTCACAAGAACGAAGAGGTGGCTGTAGGTTGTGGCTGCAGGAGCCAGGCAGGGCTCCCAGCCCATGCAAAGACAGGATGAGTGCTACTAATCAGGAGTGTCAAACTCTTCCCTAGACACCCCTGACGGATATGCTAATCCAGGTGGCACACGGGGGTCAAGGCTTTAGCACCTGCTGGCACCAATACCTGCAGGGCCCAGGATACCTGTCCATGTCTCAGCCTGCTCTTGCCATGAGGTGTTCCAGCACTCTGCATCTTTGAGCCTATGGGGACTTGGTGCATAGAATCAACTGCTCTGGTAACTCCAGCACTTTTGTGTGTGAAGTCCCAGCCAGCACCTCTGAGCAAACTCCCAGGGCATGGAAGGCACTTGCTTCCCAAAGATGAAAGATACTAAAAATGTCCATTTCCAGACGAGGATCCTTTGGGGTCTGCTGACAGTCAGAGCTTGAACTGAAAAATACTTCTTGCCATCCTCAGCAGCCCAACATAAAATCCAAGCACATCCAATGCTTAAAAAAAAAATCTTCTGAGCACCTTGTACATCAATGCACCAACAGTGTCACCTGAGGGCTTTGTCCTACAGTTCTCACCCTGACCATCCTGCTCCAGGGAGCTCCAGCAAGATGAAATGTGGCAGGAAAGGTCTTGCTTCTTTTTATGACAACTGTGCTTCTCAACCACACAGACACAAACACATGCACAATATATGTGTGTGCAGTTAGTGACAACTCCCAAACTGAACTCCTCTCAAATGTGAGCTTTTTATATCTGGAGTTATCTTTTTTTTTTCTGCCCGCTTTTAAAGAGCTTCTGTGCCCTACTGCAGACACAGCTGTATTCAGTGCTAAATAGAATATGCTGTGAACTTATTCAAGGCTTGGAGTGTTCTGTTTTTTCCTATATAAACAGGAAAAGTGGGAGTAGACAGTGTTTGGGGAGAGTTAAATGCATTCTGCCTGCATGAAGGACCCATGTGTGACTATAACCTTTAGCAAAATCTCCCTAAGTCACCTGACTGCCATAGGCCCCCTCACCCACTGCTGCCGGACTTTACAGAACCAGAGAGGTGCAGCAGTGGAAAGCCAAAGGAATCATTTAATTGGGGTTGATAAATACTGTTGCACATCAGTGACTGCAGTACACTGTTGAAAGATTTGTCCAGCACTTTCTGTGAATGTCTGAATTGTATAAATGATGAATGGATCAGACAATATTTCTCACCTGACCCAGAAGCTGCAGGGCAGCTGGGCAGTGTCAAGGACAGTGCTTCCAGGGAACATACTGTGTGCAGCTTGTGCCAAATCCTGCTTTGTTTGTTCTTCCTGAGCACTTTCTGCTCTGTGCAGTGACTCATCCTAAACTTCAAATTGGTGAAACTCTGTCAGAGGCATGTGCAGGTCAGGTCAGGCATCAGCACTGCCCCTTATCTGCTGGCCAGCTTTCCTATCAGCCAAACTAATTTGCTAAGATAATTCTGTTTCCTGCCATCTATTACAATAAATCAAGCACTGGAGCTTCATTGAATTCTCTGCCAACTGCTGTCCTTGAAATTCTCAAACAGTATGGGGGGCTGGGAGGGAAACCTGTACTCTTCTAAATATAAGAAAGTTTTAGATGAACAACTTGATATCCTGGGCAATGCTGTATCTCCTCAGCCCCACATTAATGGGGTGTCAGAGCCAGCTCAGACTGAGGCAAACCCCAATGCATCAATCATGCCTTTGAAAACAAGTTTTTGGAATAATGTGATCTCGGGTGGTAAAGTACATGTAGGTAAACACAGGTGACACAGAGAGATAGAGAGCACGAGCACACACTCAGGAAGGAGCCAGAGAAAAATGACAAGGGATTCACTGTGGTGGCTGCTGAAGGAAGAAATAAAGGTGTTCCAATGAAACGGTATTTCTCTGACAATTAATTTTGAAGGAGAAAAAGATATTGAGGATGGGTGTGAATTGAAGAAACATGAAGGATCCCCAAGCATGCCTATTACAGCAGCAAAACTCCAGGGGGAAAACTGCTTTTCCTTATAGCAATATCAAATACTGAGAGTAGCAGTGATATTGCATTTCACAGCCAAATTTAACATTAGAAGATATCCTCATTTATACCTGACTTGTATGGTTTGTTTAGACTAGATATTTAATAATGCCAATTTCTTGGTGGGTTTTTTTTAAAGGGACCTCTATCCCTCATGAAGTTTCAGCATTTTCTTCTGAATTGTCCAGGAGATCAACACTGGTTTTGTAGGAGCTCTGCTGGGATAAAACTCAGCCTTACCAGTTAGGTTGCTGAAGGGAGCCAACTCCTTCCACAGCAACATGGTTGGGTTCATTAAGTCAAGCATTTGGCAAAAGGATGTTTAAGCATAATTGCATAACCCCTCCCTGCCTTTAAATATTCAGAGGAAAAGTCACAGAAGAACCGATAATGTAACAATAATAATGGGGCTGAAGAAAAGTATTGTAGTGTGAACTCATCTATCCCTTGGTTTCATTTACATGTTTAACAGCTGCTTGTTTCTGCGTTATAGAAAGATCATTACCTGACTTGTAAGAAGAGAGGGGGAGTCTGTTCACCTTTGGGCAACTAGCTCTGCATTTATTAATAGTTGTTGCCCATCTCATTATACATTTAATTGCTGCATTATAATTTATTTATTCATTGATTTATTGTAATAGATGAGTAGAAACAAAATTACCTTTGCAAATTACTTTGATAGGTGGGAAGTTTGCATGGTTAAAAATACCCCAACATGCAGTGTGGAATGTGAGATGTTACCCAGTGAATAACATCTTCACACATAAGCACTAGCAGAGTCAAACTGGTCTCATTACAAAGTGAAGGCAAATGCAGCCAATTCATGTAGTGTTTAAAAATATATATAATTGTAACTTCTATACAATTATCCTTCCATTCCCAGATGTCTCTGCTTCATGGAACAGGGAATCTGCTGCAAAATGAAGGACAAAGGGGATGGACAGCAAAAATTAGAAAGCTAAAGGTGTAGGAAGTGTTGCAGAGCACGTGGTGAAGGCAGGCCTGCCTTGCTGTCAGTGTGGGTGGGCAGCTCCTGCCAGGGCAGCTGAGCCCCAGCACAGCACCAGCCACCAAACGGGGCCATGGAGAGTCAGGCAGAGCCAGAAATAGAAAATACACACACGGAATTATCTCCATCTCAAGTTATTAATACATATAGGGAAGAGTCAGACCCAGAAAAACTCAACTTTTTTATCAGTTAATTTAAATTAACGATTCGATAAAAGTGATTAGTAAATAACAATATCCACTATCATGTTTCTGCATACACAGATCAGCCAGCTGCCAAACTTGTCAGTCAGGGCCACAATATACAGGTTGGTTTTTGGTGGGGGTGGTGGTTTTATTTCTGTCCTTAAACCCTGGAGCCTGCAGCAGCTGCCGGGGGCGGTGGGACTCGTCCCGGCGCTGTTCCTGAGCCGGCCGGGAGCAGGGGCTGCTGCAGAGCCTGGGGGAGGCCAGGGCCGAGAGAGGCTGAGCTGCAGCCCCCGCACGGGGCTGGGCTCCTCACGGAGCTCCTGGGCTCTCCTCTGCCACACTTCATCTCGTATGAAAGGTTCGGTGTGAAAAGTTATTACTACATGCGTGTGATTGATACAATTTTTCACCAGCTTTCATCAGAGTGCAGCAATTATCCTTAGATTCCCTTGGCATTTTGCATCTCCCAATAGTATCTGCTTTCCTCACTCAAACACGGGCACCATTGGGATCCAGTTTTCCATGATGGGCACAAGCGAGTGCAGCGAGGCGGGGCAACGCGCCTGGCCTGGGGCTGGGGGGTCTCACTGCCCGCCCGGGCTGTGCCCCACACTGCCCTGCCTGTGCCCCACACTGCCCGGGCTGTGCCCCACACTGCCCAGCCTGTGCCTCACACTGCCCAGCCTGTGCCCCACACTGCCCGGCCTGTGCCCCACACTGCCCGGGCTGTGCCTCACACTGCCCGGGCTGTGCCCCACACTGCCCTGCCTGTGCCCCACACTGCCCGGGCTGTGCCCCACACTGCCCAGCCTGTGCCTCACACTGCCCAGCCTGTGCCCCACACTGCCCGGCCTGTGCCCCACACTGCCCGGCCTGTGCCCCACACTGCCCGGGCTGTGCCCCACACTGCCCGGCCTGTGCCCCACACTGCCCGGCCTGTGCCCCACACTGCCCAGCCTGTGCCCCACACTGCCCAGCCTGTGCCTCACACTGCCCGGCCTGTGCCCCACACTGCCCGGGCTGTGCCCCACACTGCCCGCCCGGCCTGTGCCCCACACTGCCCGCCCTGTGCCCCACACTGCCCGGCCTGTGCCCCACACTGCCCGCCCGGCCTGTGCCCCACACTGCCCGCCCTGTGCCCCACACTGCCCGGCCTGTGCCCCACACTGCCCGGGCTGTGCCCCACACTGCCCGCCCAGCCTGTGCCCCACACTGCCCGGCCTGTGCCTCACACTGCCCGGCCTGTGCCCCACACTGCCCGGGCTGTGCCCCACACTGCCCGCTCGGGCTGGGGGTCTCATTGCCCGCCCAGCCCCGGGCAGCTCCGGCTCCAGGCGCTGCCCTGGGCTCCAGCAGCTGTGGGTCAGCCAGGGAGCTGCAGCCTGCTTTATGCTTAGGGTGGGCTTGAGATGCATAAACCTGTGCCAGCTTTGTACGAACCTCGTTCGGTGAGGCCACAAGCCGTTTTGGGAGCAGCAGGACAAAGCCGTGGGGACCCAGCGGGCACCGAGCGGGGTCGCGGCCAGGCGCAGGCGGGGCCGGCAGTGCCCCCGTGTGGCCGCAGCGCGGGAGGGCCCGATGGGACACACGGCCTCATCCCACCGCTCGTGGAAAGCTCGGCTTAAGCGACAACCGGCCCTTCACAGCAGCTGCTTCCTAAAAACAGCTCTCGCATCTATTGTTACAAGTGTTTAAAGATTTTTTCAGTAAGATAAAGATTTTAAAATTACTTTAATTGGGAGCATTCTATTTGCACGCCCAGATAGAATTTTATTCACTATTCTTACCACTGCTTTTATTTATTTGTTACTAAAACACTCAGGAAAATAAATACATAAAAAGTTAAACCTACAAATACTGGATAGGAGTTAGTGTTTTTCTAGACAGAAAAACACACAAAATGGGAGCTGTGGATTCAGCAGAGAAGCTACAGCATTATTCCAGGAGGAGCTGGTGAGGTGGTGTACTACGCATTTAAAAATAAAATCCTTCCAGGAAAACTCCAGGTAGCTATAGCCACTTTTCAGTGGTGTTCCCTTTCAGCACCAGGTGCTAATTAGTAAGACACAAGCAGTACTTAGACTTGATTTTATACAGTACAACAATTCCTAAGTTTTCTAGAAGTGTTGAAAGAAGGACTAAAAGAAACCTATGAATATAAAGACTTCTGTAAATTCACAAAACAAGCTAGTTGACCCTGTATTCACACTTTTTCATGACACTCCCACATTTCCAAGCCCCAAAGAAACAAATAGAGCCATAAGAATAATATTTTTAATTAATATTAATACAGAAAGAGCACATAGTACATTCCTTTCCAGCAGCAGCTCATTCAGCCCTACCATTGGAAAAAAAAATAAATTAAGGCTAGTTGAGGGCAACCTGATCCAATGGTTTGTTTCCCTTATGCCTTCTTGGAGACAGCCTTGTAAGCTTAAGAGACTATTTTGTGCACAAAACATGGGATGTTTATTTAGCAAAACATCAAGACAGATAAAAACATGCTTTGTTACAGTGGTAAAAATACACAGAGCTTTCAAGCTGCTTTTTACACCAGCTCAGTTGAGAAACCACACCAGTCTGGTGTGCAGCACGGTGGTGCCTTGGTATTGTATGGAACAGGCAATTGTCTGGGATCACGGTGACCACACTCAGCTACTCAGTGGAGAATAAAGTGCACAAGAAAAATAAGTGCATTGAAATGAACCATTTACGATCAAGAGCAATTCTTGTTACACACAGTACTTGCTTAAAATGGGAATCTCACAGGCTGCTCAGTACAACACAGTATTACAATTTTCAAGAGCACAGAATCAGTATCACATATTAGAAAGACCTTTACTGAACAGATATTTCAGTATTTTTTCCTCCAATTATCTCTCCCACACAACAACAAGCCTTCTGATGTAACTTACAGTGGGTTTGGTTGGGGTTTTCTTGAAGGATTTTATTCACTTGAGTAAATCTGTAAGGCATCACCTTTAGCCAATACCTCTCCTCTTTACCCTCGATGTTCAAAATAAGCAAGGATTTAGTGGCACAGTGATTTGTTCCATTTTGAACCCCTAGTTCTAAAAATGCTTAGCAGAAAGTTGTATGGGGTGAGGTTTTTTCCTCAGTTACAAAAGTTTATGTCCTATGAAACTTTACATTTTTACAGGCTGTCAGGAACCATGTTGTCCATGTATTTTCCCACTCACAGGTTAAGGCCATTGTTAGCAGTACTTATGAGCCAAACCATGAAGAATGATCTAAGTGCTATTAATCTGGGGGGACATTTGCTAAATTAAAAAAAAAAACTAAAAGAGAGAGAGAGAGAAAAGAATTGTGTGGGAGGTTTCCAAATGCATTAAACAATATAAATGTTGGGTGCTTAGTCACTGGAATCTTTGGGCATTACAGTTAACACCAGTAGATGCTTAGAATGCAAGCTTCAAAATAGCTTATTCAAATCCCCTACAAATATATGCTGAAGATTAAAAAAACCACAGAAAAGCCCACCTTTGTTACTCTTGCATATAGTTATTTTACAAGTTTCCTTTCACAGTGAAATCACTTTTCTGTTTGTATACTCATTTCTGAGAAAGGAAATAAAATTGGGGTTGCTTCTGTAACATTTCATTTACATTGCCAGATCACCTCCAGTGCAGTGCAGTACAGCACACAGCAATACATTTTAGATTAAAAGAAGACTGCTTGGTTGCCAAAACTATTTTTTTTTGCATGCTATAGAAGACATCTCTGCCCTCTTAAGTGGTAAACAACAAACTAACCATGTAATCATACAGTGCTTGCAAAACTATTTACCATTTTGCAATAATCTATAGTACAAAAGGCAGGTGTAAAGCACTGCCTGCCTTTCCAAACACAGTATTTGTCACCAAGAAGTGTGCACAGTAAAGAATATTCCCTGTGTCCCACAGGAAGAGCCCACACTTCGTTTCCATTGACAGGCCAGAAGCTTGGAGGCAAGAAGCCAAGTTCATTTACACCCATCTGTATCAATTCCCTTCTGCTAATCAAGTATGTATCCTGAAAAGCTGGATACTTTCCAGCTGTACAAAAGAGTGGATATTTTGCTACAAGATTATTTACCTAGGAAACTTTAATATGGCTGCCAATTCCAATTCTCTCGTCTGGCCATAGCAGGTCCAAGGCTGTTCTCCAAGCTCAGGCAGGAGGAGGTACCTATACGTAACAAGGCTGGGGGGGGTTGGAAAGATGACACCAGTGGAAGACCTATGAAATTAATGCACTGGGGAAGTAAAAAATAAATCTAGGGCTAGGGAAGAGAAAAAATCCAGACATTCAGACTGGTCTCCAGGGTGCAGATCTGTGCTTGGGCCTGTGTTTTCTCCTTGTTCAAAGGGGTCACTGCTTGGACCTCCTTCCAGATTGGGACACAATGGGCCTGGTTATAGAATCCATCACCTAAAACCTCACTGGTTTTTTTCAGGAGAGAAAGAGGTCAAGAGCTCTGTACTGAAACAAAAGAGTTTTGCCAAGGAGCACAGACTGGACGAATAAGGCAAGGGGACATGAAAGCCAGGAGACTCCTCCAGGCAAATGCAATGGTGACACTTCCAATGACCTTGTTGCTCTTGAGAGAGAAAGATCAGTGCACACTACATGCAAAGGCTAATGGAACCAATCAGCCCCCTCAGCACCCCCTTGCTCCACACAGATTAGTCCTTCAAGCTGTTTTCAAACATCTCTCTACTACTGCTCTATGGTAGTGTGTCCCAAAGAATAATTCTAGGTTTTTCCAAGAAAAACTAAGTAACCACACTTTCTACAATAAGGGATCAGTCTCCATTGCCTTTAAAACAGTGGCTTTTCCTCTGTTACATTTTGTTATCGCTTCCCTTCTATAGACTTGATCCCAAAAAGGAAGTTTCCATATAAAACAGCTTAAGACTTGAAAATGTACAGTTCATATAGATGCAAGTTGTATGACCAGATGTTACTGTATATAGATGGTTGCCTGTTTGGTAGTCAGTGTAGACAGAAGTAGCTAAAAGGCAACTAAAACAACAGTATTTCATTGCAAACAGGAACCCACAGACTTCAAGGTATAGTACTTTACATTAACACAGGTTTTGCAGCTTCTCAAGTTAGTTTTAATTGGGTACTTGGTACAGAGTAAAACTCTGATCTGTTTTTATTTATAGTTTCATCTTTCCAGGCAGAGATTATTAAAAATCTCTTTTAAATATTACTGATTCTGAAATGAAGAGTCAGATGTATATTCCCAGGCAGTAGCTTAATGTACTGTAGAAAAGTCAGTTTTGTTTACCAAGGACTAGAATTCACTTCAGTAACATTCCCTGAGGCAATCCATGATTTTATTGTTTTGTCCTGGAATCATTTGTGTACAGTTGCTGTTCTGTTCCAGACTGCTTTGTTTCTTTAAAAATAGACACTTAGAAAAAGACATCTGTTAACTTCCATTGCTAATTTTATATTTTAGCAATTAGGCATCTCCTTAATACCCTCTTCTTTTCCTCTCTTTCCCTTCCAAAAGTTGCAAGCTAACAACACAGCAAGTCTGTGTGCTTGAGTTTTGCAAGACAGGGATTCTGATCTTTAAAAGAATGCTAATTTTTGAAACTGAAAAGAATGTAGTAGATAACGTACTATGCAATGAGCAGTCTAAAATTTATCTTACTCAAACTGAAATTATTCTCTCTTTGAGAGAGAATCTATGGTGCTAAAAAGATCAAGAGAGAAGAGACAGGGTGGGGATCGAGAAACACATGAGAATCTTCATCCCTGTCCACAGAAATGCACTGAGCTAGAACACTGTATCCTTACATTCCCAATGGACTAAGGAGATTTCTCCAGATATAATTTCACCTTTCACATTTCAAAAAAGCCTGTGTATCATCAATGCACTTAAAGCTTTGAAGTTTTAGTAACTTAACTTTGTTTATAAAACAAACACACACAAGCACACTTCCTAGAGTGCAAAATGCTTAAATACTTCAGTGACAGAACTCCATATGTAGCTTTTGGAACAGTAAATCCTCTTGGTGTCATAGTCAACTTCTTCCATTGCCAGCAACGGTTGCATTGAACTACCCAAAACTGCAGCAAACCCCAGAGTGGGTAACTCTGTAGTGTCTCTTCAGTTCTGCAGAGATCCTGGTTCATTTGTATAAACTCATGGTTGGGCTTTGATACATGCACATGTAAGCATCACAAAGCAGTCTTCGTGCACAGCCTTGGATTTTCCTGGAATCCAGCGAATGCAATTCTTCTAGAGACATCTTCAGGTATTCACCAACTTCTGGACATGGGCTAACTTGTGGAATGTTAAAGCCATTCTGACCTCCTTTTAAACCAAAAGAAAAGAAGGAGAAACAGATTAGGAGAGTGTCTACATGTATTTGTTCTTCATAACGTATTTTTACTATGACAGCATCACCAGTTCTTGAAAACACCTCCTAAAAAACTTAAATATGCCACACTGGACTGGTGCAGGGTAAACACCTATGAGAAGTGTATTGTTCAAGAAATCACAATCAGAATATCTTGTAGTGTTTACCAACAAACCACACCCACACAAACACCACACAAAACCAGGGAAAACTTTGGGTTTTCATGAACACTAAAAATGCTGTGTGACTTTAGGAGAGTGACCTGAATACATAAACCACCTCACATGCACTGAATTTGTTAATAACATGTCAGCTATAACAGCTGATGAATTTTCAAACCACGTCTGCACCTGACTTGCAAGGCTAAGGCATGGTTTGCTCCTGGCCATCTTCCACATAAAAATGAGCAAATTCAAACAACATAAGTATGGACATCTTGCTGTTCCCAGCAGAGATTTTTAGCTTATGAAGAAAGAAAATTATTTGCAATACTAAAAAGACCCCTAAGATCAGCAGGAGATATTTCCAGATATATCTCATGTGATCTAAATTCCTGAAATAAAGTTGTTCTTTACAAACATCAGTCATACGTATTTCAAGCACTCTGAAACGAAGCTTGATTGTCTTCTGACTGTTATAAGAAAGTGACTTCTGTAGCAGTTTCATTTTCAACAGGAGGTAAGACACTTCTCTCCCTGCCAACTCACACTGTAACAGAGGGGTTCAAGAATACTTCATGCAAAAATTGTTACTATGTGTCTGACACTTCATCTATTACTGTTTTTCTTAGGCACCAGAATTGAGAGAGTCTGTATTTAAACAGGATCTGTTTGCAAAGTAGTATCTAAGAAAACATTTGTTTTACTGACATTTGTATTATTACAGGATAACAAGTTTCCACTGATAACTCTAAAGGGATTCAAAGGAATAGCAGAGATGTTGTAATGTGTGACTATTTCCTTTAGTCTAAAGACAGCTATCATAAGTGGTTTAAGAAAAAGTAATAAAAATGTTTTTTATGCTGATAATCATGTACATAAATATAATATTCCCCCAGTTGATTGTTTAAAATTAATTGTCTTTGCCAAATTTGCAAAGCATAGAAAAATGCATAAGGAGGTCCTGCTAGGAAACTTCTGCAGTTACTTCTGTACCATCTAATTACTAAGGTATCCAACAAAGGCAAAATTCAGAATATGCAAATCAGCAGCTGCCATGAAATCAATGTGCTAAGGTAAGGCTGAGTCAAGATCAGTATCCAGCATCGAGTACATCAAGTTAAATGACACGAATATCCCCAAAGCTTTAGGAGATCGTCCCTGAAATCTAAACTACAAATATGCCAATGTAAGAGAAAGAAGAGAGAGCAGGAGAGGCTACCATCGCGATCTGCCATGCTGTCGAAGAAGAGCCAGGCCGAGTCGTCCCTGCCGTACTTGACAAAGGCCACGTAGTGGCTGGTCTCGATGCACAGCACTGCAAACAGCTCCATCTTCTGCGAGGGCACGCAGCCGTGCCGCCAGTCCCAGTCCGGCAGATCCTTGGGAAGTGACAGCGGATTGAATTTATGACTCTGTCTCTTGGGATGGAGATGAACCTGCAATTGAAGTGATATTTCAGAAGAGAGAAAAACACTGCGTAAGATTATTTATTTCAGTGGCAGACAAAGCTAAAAAGGACATTACTGCTGAACAGAAGATTAATGGCATTAGAGAAGGAACTGCAATAACAGTAGCTGACTAAACATTTCTTCTATTTTTTCCCCACCAGTGTACTTCAATATTGCCCAGAAAATTCAAATCTAAGGTTAGAAGGGAGGTCAGGTTTAATGCTGCAATAGTTTTCTAGTATGCTCAGATTTGAAAACAAGCCAGGCATAACATCTTCATGCAACTGCCAAACAGCAAAACACAGCATATGTGTCATGTATTTATCAACTCTAACAAGGTAGCACGAACATAAAATTAGGATTTAAAACATATGGTTACTACTTCTCCACTGTGTCCAGTCCTGGATTTGGCAGTTGCCATGCTGATAAACACATTGCAGGGGTTCCTGATCTGTCACCAAAGGAGACACTTGGTGGGTGGCAGCTACATTGGTGATGGTGAAGAAGCCTCACTATGCTCTTTTTTCTTCCAGTTATTGCAGCATTAACTATTTGGGTTAAACCCATGTAAATAACAAAGACAAGCACTTACTTGTGTATTGCATGTTTTGCAGAACTGCTTGATTTTGCCAGCAGAAATATCAGTGTCCTCATAACACTCCCTGCACTCGTACATGGCGAGCCCTCTGCAGATACGGCACTGCCTGGGAGCTGCATTGGCAACAAAGAAATTAGTCTCCAGGCTGGGGAGGCTTTGTTTATTAAGAAAAGGAACATGAAAATGAAGGAGAACCATTACTTTAAATGGAGAATGACACTACATTAAAAAAAAAAAGAGTTAAAATGAGATTTCTAATCAAAGAGAAATGTATCACTATATTTAACTTCTCTTTGGTGCAATGTGGATTAAGAGAAAAACATTTACACTGGTAAGTCACAAAATAAGATGATAAAAATCAAGTACATGAACAAACAGGCTTTTAAATCATGTTAGCTCTCTCATCATAATGGTACAGCTAGCTTAGCCCCTACATCTGTCAACACAGCAACAACAACAACAACACAAAACACAACACCAAAAAAACCCTGGTGGCAAAGGCAATGAGAGAAGGCCGTGGCAAGTTCAGAGATTATTATTCTAATGAATTTTGGCAGTTTTATTAATTCTTATCTCAAATTTAAAACCAGATGTCCTTCCTTAGCATAATGCACTGAAAAATTCAGTGGATGACCAATGTCAGAAACTTAGGTCACAAAAAGAAGTGATAATTATGGCTAAAAAATGCACAGCCACAATACACCACTGGTGCATATCCTCATCTCAGGTTGCCCTCTAGTCTGATGAGCTAATGAATGGCCATATTAATGAACTGCTTTGCTGCTAATAACTCAATTATTAAAACAGTCTTCAACTAAGTTCAGTTGTAAAGGTACACAAGATTTAAATAAACAAACAAAGAAGTTGTATTCTATACATTCTTCTAAATTAGAGCTTCTAACTGACGTGAGGGAAAAAAACCTTCTACCCAGTAAACTTCCATTTCTCCTCAGCCTGAGCATCTTGCACTATCTTGGTAAATATTTAACACAAAAAAACCCCTCAACAAACCCATCAGAAGTATCAGGAATATTTTCATTGTGTTAGTCACTCTCAGCAACCCTCTTTCATTATACAATGCATATTATACTTACTGTCTTCAAGTAAGTCTGTTATATTTAATTCCAAGGATGGAAAAATTTTATTGAACATTTTGAAGTCTTTTCCAAACCGGGGCATCTGGATAATCAGACAAGAGGGTGCCTAGGTAAAATGCCAGAATATAATGTCATGAACTTGAGATAAATGATAATCTAACTTTGTAGACATTCTTCTAATGCTATAAATATATTCATGGTTTTTAAACTCACAGCCCACTGACAGAGGTATCTCAAAGTATTAATCCTTAAAATAACTCATGGCAGCAGCTAAGTTTTCTTTTAGGATTTCTTTACCTAAATCACTTTGATCTGTTCAGCCAAAGAATACATGTCATTACGTGATCCTTCAAATATTTTTTCTATGTAGGCATCCTGGATCACTGACACAATATTCCCATTTCCAACATGTCTGCATGTTTTTACACCAAATCCTACTTTTTCCCATTGCTGAATGGACAGATATTAAGGTATGATAATTTCTAACAAGGCAACAGCTCTCACCAACCTCTGCAAACTTCAAGTTGCTGTTGATGAATGACCACTCTAGTAACTGCTGAATTGTTGGGACTCCAACTTTTTCATTTTTGTCCATAAAAATTTGGTAGAAGTAACAGTCTTGTACTTTCTGACCTGGTGATCTAAAAACAGATTTAAAGAAGAAAAAAAAACCCAACAGATTCTGAAACTCTACGGTAATGACGACTGCATCTTGCTAGGAAAATAACATTTACATATCTTTGCATTGAAATATACAGTGCTTTAAAAAAACCCAAACAAACAGCAAAACCTGACGAAACACAGCCTCTGCCTCCAAAAACAAAGTGCCAGACAGTCAAGTATTATCAAACTGATTATCAAAAATTTAAAGAAACAAAAGAAGTGTGAGTTTCAGAGCATGTTTTAACAACATAAGCCTATGCATGGCTGAACTACCAACTGAGAAATTCTTCCTAAGCATCTGCATCAGAAACTCCAAGACAATAAAGCAGCTTTCACTGGAGACACAATTAGGAGTTTCAGTAATAAAATATCAAATGAAACAACAATAATTATCTTCACTATGATGGGTTTAATGAAACATTTCCTCTAAATCAGGGAGATATTTACACTGCTTCCTGCAGTGGAAGTCTCACACAGATGGCTAATGTTGCTAGACTTGCTCTATAGTTAGCAGAGAACTCTCCAAAAGGAAAATTCAAGTTCAAGGCTGTCCAGCTCTAATTGTTAAGACTCCTTCCACACCTAGGCCAACTCTGAGGCAGATTACCACATAAACTGCCAGTGCAAGCCGTAGGAAGTAGGAAGTAGTCTGGAGAAACTTCTTCATTCTCCCCCCCCCCAAAAAAACCACTAAAAAACCAAGCCCACCCCCCTCAAAAAAATCCCACAAAAACCCCTTTCTACTAAACACACATTGCTACCACAAACCAATTATCCCCTTCAAAAAGCAAGAACCACAAAACCTCAACACATCTTGTATGGATAGGGAGAGGGACACAGGATTAAGCTACCAGTTGAATTATGTTTTGAGGTCAAATGTTCAAAACATAGTCAAGTATCAAGTACCAATCTTTTCAGACAGTGTTTCTGTTAAATAGATATAACTCTGATATATTTGGGAGGAGATCTTCAGATGAGCAATTCAACCTCCTCTAGAAGTACAAAAAACAAGGATATAAAAGACGGTGCTCAGGTTGAAGAAATGGGTTTTGCTACAATAGAGAAAAACCACACAGGACTAACTAGCCTCTAACAGCAAAAGAAAACCATTAGGTTTCATCTGTTTCATCTCAGCATCAAAAGTTTCTGAGAACTTTCATCAAATTTGCTGTAACTTGTAAACAGTAACCTCCTCCCATCCTAGCCAGCATTTAAGCCAATGTTGCTTTTTGGAGTATTCAGGTGTGGAGAGGATTCTAAAAGAATGATGCTCAGTGTTACCACTCCTAAGAAGAAAGGAGACTTCTGAATTGCCCTTGAGGAGTTTGGGTATGTGCACAATACATAAAAGCTCTGCTGCTAAAAGCTGAATGGTGCAACATAAGTTTTGTTCTGTGTATAGTACAGACACAACAAAACCCTTGAAGACCAAAGAAATAAGATTCACCTTATTTTCAACAGTGGCTCAACTCTTAGAATATGGTGAAATAAAATATTCAAAAATTCTTCTGGATCTGGAGACAGAAGAGAAAAATGTTTTGTTAGCATGCAAAACCAGATACATTGTTCAAGACTCACTGAAAGTGAAGGTTTTCAAAATTTTCATAGAAAAAAGTAACAGTTAATTTTTACAGCTTTATTACCACAATAACATTATGACAAACTATGAATATTTTCATGACAAACGTCTACTTATTCTTTTAGTGTTAAATGGCCCTAGTAAAAAGTACAAGGCTCAACAGGGTAACAAAGCTTTCCAGTAAAGTTAAAAAAGATGCTCTGTATTTCAGAGGAATCATTTGGCACCACACAACTTTTCCAGGAGAAATAAAAGCTTTCAAAAGGAAACAGTGAATCTGTAGAGAGGCAGTGAGGAGCAGTGACAATAACACAAAACCTACACAATAGTCCTGAGTTCATCTAAACTAGAGACTGAGCTCTCCAACCAAGAATGCAGCCAACAGCAGCTTCCCAGAGGGCTGTTCTCCCCCACCACAGTTTGCTGGTGTATTTCTTTCCCTGCCACTAACTGCAGTAAATACTGGTTCCAGCATTCAGTATTTATAAAGAAAGTAGTATTCTCTTGAACAAAAGCAAAACAGTTACATAAGACATAACTGCTAATTAATCAATATCTGCAGCAGAAGATCAAAAAAGTTGGGAACTGATTTTTCTAACATGATTTGAACATTTCTTAAAATACTACATAACCATTGTAACAATGAAATGTTGTAGTGCAAAAGTTCATTCCTCAAGGATCAAAATGACAATTTGAAAGAGGACAAACACCTCAGCCTTATGACGGTCTTCTCCATGAACTGCTAGAAGGGTTTTCCAGGGGCATAAGAAAGCCCTAAAAGAAATCCAGGCAGTAGAAGACTGTAGAAACAGACATTTGTCATGAAAGTTTTTCAGCCAGGGTTCCTTGCATACCCGAGAAAGCAGAAAAGACCTTTCTAGCAGCCAATGTTCACTCAGATCTCTGCTAGAGACACTACTGCCACAGCAAAAATATTTGGGTGATTTGTTCTGGTCTAGTTATATAGCAAGGTTCCTTAGTTCCTTCATATTAGATTCTCATAAGTCTCAAAGGAAAGCAAACATCCCCCATTACCTTTTTCCTCTGAAGTGAATCCTGATGCAGCCTCAACTTTTTCAAGTATTTTCCTCAGTTTCATTATTTTTGTAGCACATACATATCCATATCTAGGATAAATGGGTTTAATAAGCTATTAGCTACTTTGTGACAAGTCAGAGAAATAAAAAAAGCCAAACCCAGGCACTTTATACTGAAATACAGGTTCTCCAATCCTTCTTTAACTGCATACAGTATTTCTTCAAAACTACTTACTGATTTTTCATATTTAATTTAACTCCCAGTTTTCTTAATGTAGTATAAATTTAATGCAGTGCTCAATGTTCTTGTACAACCTTTATGAGCATTTTTAATCGTGAACTTACCAGAATAACTATTTTCAGATTTGTCAGTCAATTACTTTTGATTTGTTTTCACTCTAATTTGCACCACTTAATACATAATTTCAGAATGTCACAAAATAACAGCACTGTGGGAGTTGTTAACAAAAAAATTTTCAATATTTGAGAAAAGAACACAGAGCTCTACTGCTGATCTAAGAAACTGAGGTTTTGAGCATTCAGTCTTTTCCGCTAAAGTTTTAAGCATGGTAAAAGGACAGTAAGATATGCAGCCATTCAGGCACCTGAGATTTCTGCTACTCAGTGTGTATCCTGTTATCCCAACTGTTCTACAGACCCTGGAACATGCCAGGCAAAGCACACACTCCCTGACAAGAACAAGGCTTCAGGGACCAACATTTTTATTTATCAAAATAAAAACTTTGTCAGAAATTGTCCAGTTACCCACTGAATTTTGGAACTACAACTGTGTTATTCACATCTTTGAAAAAAATTAGATTTAAGAATAAAAGAGATTTTTGTTACACCTACTTTGCTCATTGTGCCTAATATGACCTATAAAGGTCATATTATTTTATTAAAAGCATTTTGTCCACTTACAGTCCACATGTAAAAAGTAATGTAATTTCTAAAGCCCTGCTGAATCTATCGTGACACTCCATATAAGATAACCCAAATAATTTTCTTGTCAAGTACAACATGTAAAGCTGAATGCTGTGAACAAACACAACTTGTATTTATCAATACTTTTGTATTCATACTTGTACGAATTTTACAACAGCTTTGTGCTGATCCCTTTGCAAGTAAGAAACTAGTGAAAATATTGATCACCAAACAATGAATAACTCTTTCCCGTTAATCACTGACTAAATTTCCTATGAAGAAAAGGTAAAAATACTTTAAAAACCCACTGAGTAGCAGCAGATAGCTAAACTTCTCAGATTTGCAGTAGGAGTGCAAACACAGCAGGATCTCTGTAATTCATCTTAGACTAGAGACTATTCTTGTCTTTACTTACATTCTCAGAGGATTCACAATTTCTGTCCGCAGCAGCTCCTGAGTCTCACTATAATACTCTACATCATTCATTTCTTTAGGTCTGAGTAGCACAGTGTCCAAAACAGAGCTAAAAGAAAACAGGCTACAAAGGAAAAAAGGAGAAGGAAGGTTGTTATGACTATTCAGATGCCTGAGCAACATAAGACAAACCAAGCAACATCACAGAAGAATTAAAGAACTAAACAAATTAAAAAGAGGCAATTATGGACAGGGGACAGAGCTGCACTAAATAGCAAAGTCCACTCCAACCCAGTATCCTTTCTGCAGCACAGTACAGAACCAGCTGCCCAGGCAGGATTCTGCAAAGGAGCTGCAAGAGGCATTTCCCTCCCTCCACCCCCGGCCTGTGTTCTCCTCATCCTTCAACCCTTTGCAGGCCAGGGATTCCCTCAGTCTGAACAAGCAGATCCACAAGGGCTGGACACGAGCAGCATTCACTGCCAGCCCTGGGCGAGCACAGGGACTGCAGCACAGGACACTGGCAGCTGCACAGGAGTACACACAGACACTCACTCAAGCAAAGACCACATGTTCTGCATTTCTAGCATGGGATGTCACTATACAAATTATGAACTTACCAGAATAAGGTGGAGTCTAAGTAACAGGAGTTGTAATGACCCTGGATACCTTTCTTCTTTCCAATCATTGTCTCTAAACCTTCTTTTTCCATTTTTGGAGGAGTGTTTTCTTCTACCACTTCACTTAAGTAACCTCCAAAGGCTGAAATTTTTTTTTTCAAAAGACACTTTAAAGCCTCAAATTTTATGCCCCTTGAGATTTTCCTATTAATGTTTTATAGCTAAGTTGCTGCCTTAGTGTAAGCATTCCTTCTCTGGACTAGAATAACATTTTATTATAGCTGAGACTCACAGTCTTCCAGAGAGTGAACAAGGCCTTACATTCCAGACTGGAGTGCTTCAAAGAGCCTGAAGCACTGAATTAATTTTATCCAGTAGGAATGAAATTCTCTTTTCATTACATATGCCCTGTTCACACTATCTTAAAAGTACCAGGCACTTTTCTTTGCTGTTGTCCCAGACAATACATTTTGACCCAAGAAATCTAAAATACTTGAAGTTAGGGAAAAAAATAAGTTTTCACCACCAACTTCCATCATAAAAATACATGCTTTCTTAGTTAATATTTAGAGAATTAAATAATTTGATGTTATAGATTATAGAAAAATACCTTTATTTCTTTTAATGTAATCACACAACACTAGAGTTGCAAATACCATTTTCAGCAAGATTGTTTTACAACTTCTAAAGTAAAAAGTGTACAGCATAAAAATTCCCATAATTTTATGACATTTCCTTAAATATATGAACATTTTCTTGTTTTAAAGCATAAAAGAATCCAAGAATCACTGTATTCTGTACAGGCTGACCTGCTATTCATTAATGTCAATTAAGTAATACCTGTACAGATTTCCAAGTGCTCAGTACAGAGAAGTTATGGCAGGAATGAATGAAACCAAAGCCCTGGCCAGTTCCCAGCTGATAAACAAGAAGTAAGCAGAAGGTCAGTACCTAGAGAGTTGCAGCGCTCGATCTGGTTGGAAACAGGCTGGAGTGAGGCAAACCTGGAATCTGGCCTGCAGCTTTTGAGTTTAACAAAAAGAGCTTTCTTTGGAGCACATGTGAAGTATCGAGTTCCTTTAAATGTTCCATCTGTACAGCCTGCACATTCATCTTCCTGAAAATTCAAGTGAGAATTCACCATTTTTCTTATTTCTACAATTCTGAAGTAAGACATTTGATAAAGTATCTACCCACAAGTCACCCTTCTGCTACTCTAAAGCATGATACACACTGTTTCTGCATTTAGTGTCCAAAGCTTCAACTGAGGCGTTGTTTAACTGGATTTATTGATAAAATTGAGACTTGTGTGCTTCTTTCTTCATGCTTAAACTTTTACTCCACCCAAAATAAACAAAAACTCCATCAGAAGCAGTGTGGGGGAGGTTGGAGGAAAGGCTGTGAATTTAACTTGGTCCAGATTCCTTCTGTAGTTAGAAAGATTGCTTTTTACCACTTAATTAAAATCACTGAGCATGGGGTAGCATGAACAATTTCAGCAAGATTTGGCTGCACAAGAAAAGTGCCTGCTTCAAAACACACAAAATGTACATCAAAGAGAGACAACACACACTAGAAGTGAACAACAACAAGCTGTTATCTTTGAGAAGGGGATTTCAGGTAGTGTTGCCTGCTTACTAACACCAGCTAGGCTTTAATGAAATGCACGGGTGGCATCCAGGTTAATGCACGATACCCTAAGGAGCAGGCCCAGAATGCCTGTGGCAAGCTTTGGCTTCAGCTTCACCCAACACCCACAAGGATCAGGACTCCTTTGTAACAGCCGGAATTCCAGTCACATTCTCACATACTTTGCTTGTGTTTGACATAATGTTGCACTGCTTTATGTAATATTTTATTGAACATTATCTCAAAATAAAGAGCCCTATCTCCCTAATTCTGTGCAAGGTAATTTAACCGATACCCCATCACAACCTTGGCAGCAGCTGCCACAGAGGGAAAGTCAGTGCACAACAGCAATTCATGTTTGAGGCAACTGTGAGGTTTTTTTACAAAGGGCCCACAGAAACACATAAAGCACATGGCTGTCAAATCAACAATATCACTACTGTCAATTATCAAAACCAGTTTTACAGCTCTGACAGTCATCACTCTGTTTGCTGATATGCAAACAACATACAAAAAATTATATTCAATAAAGACTACAGCTAGGGAATTTTATATAAATTTCCACTTAAAGGACCTTTAAATTTCATTTTTCAATTACAGTCTACATAATGTAAGTAAAGGACACTCCTTGAAAGCAAGGAAGTGATCAGTCCTACAAATCCCTTTGTCCATTGTGGTACAAATGCATCTCAGAGCCTACTAACAGGGTAAGGTGTAGGGCAGCCACAAAAGTCAGAGCTCGTCAAAGAATTTACTTTTAAGAAGATCCCTTGGCAACCTGTTTGGGCAAATCCTCCAGACTGGCAATTTTGCATGGTATACAGACAGCAGCTCTGAGAAACAAAACTAATAATGAACATTAATGTGAACCAGAATTTATATTTACCAGTTCCAGTCCTGCTAATACTTCATTTACTCCAGGGGGCTGGCCAATCCAGCGGATTACTCCATAGAAAGGAGGATTTTCTTTAACTTCAGCCAAGGAACCTGCTTCAAGACCATGTGAGTTTCCAATGGGGCTTGTTGTTGATGGACTCTCCTGGGTAGCTGTGGTATTCACATCACCCATGACAGACTGAACAGATAAAGAGAGAGGACTGTGTCCCATAGTGCCATTAGTACTTGTTGTTTTTGTCAAGCTAAAGGGGAGGGAGTGAAATCTGTTTTCTGTAGACACAGAGTTTGTTAAAGGTGGCTGCAGCGGTGGTGAAGAATGCCCAAATCCAGGAGATGAATCAGTAAGTGACTTTGAAGGGTCGTCAGCCGCTGTTAAAATCAAAACCAAGATGTTAGTAAGTGTTGGTTTGTTGGTTTTTTTCCCCTGTATTAAAAAAGGAAAGACTTGGCTCTCTCAGCAACATCTGATGTAACAGGTGGGAAGCACTAACAGCTGGGGACATAGGAACACTTTTGTCACTTGGCAACACAGGAGACAGAGAACAGACTGAGCAGACACTCCTGCAGTCCCACCACTTTTACCACAAGCAACAGAAACGAACAGCACAGAGAAAGGAGATATTAGAAACTACAGGAAGATTTAGATTGACATCTTTTCTTTCATCATCACAAGAGGCTTTTTTTTTTTGAATATGAGTTAACAGCCCCAAGGATTATGATTGTAGGGGGCAAAACTTGAAAGAGCTCATTGGTCATTGTGACTGAGGAAATTATTTGGTTCACAGCTCATGAAGTCATAAATATTTGCTTGCAGATATGATTTGCAAATGGAAAAGTGCTTATTCCACTGACTATCACAACATACTTTGATTCCAATAACAGGAATCTATCAGTGTCTATAAAGAATAAAGGACTTAAACATGTCATGAACAATGCAGTGCCTGATAAGAGACCTTAACTACATGGAACAGCACAAGCACTCTGTGTCTTCTCCCGTCTCTCTACATAGTCACAGAATACCCTGAGCTGGAAGGGTCTCTAATACACAACTGGTATCCACAGAGCAAAAGCCGCTTCATCTTCACCTACTGTCCCCATGCTGTTTCATTAAATGAAGTCAATGTCTTTAAAAGTGTTGAAAAAAAGACATCTGTTGCAGAAACAAGAACAGTTTTAACCCATTTTCTTTTGTGGTTCAAGGAATTCAGGGGCTACTGCTGCTACAGGTTTCTAGTGTAACTTAACAGTTTAGTATTTACCCCTTCAGTCACTAAGTCAGTTAGCCACACTTTTCTAAAGTTTACCAGGAAAAAAAAGTAGGTCTGGAAGCAAATCAAGATATATTGATCCTTCAAGTATGTGCACTTATACTTTTAAAAACCAAAAGAGAGATTTTACAGAAATTACTTTTTAAAAACATAGAACTATCTACACTTAGATAATTTCCCTGCTCCCACTTCTAGACTGATTAGCTGGCATGGCAGAATAATATGGTTCCCTTGGATCTGTAACACAGCTACAAAGACAGGCAAAATACAATCACTGTGTATACTTGGCTACAAGGAATACTTCATGTCTTCCATCCCAGCCTCAGCTTTTATTTTGCCTGTGAGACATGTGCTGCACACGAGTTGCCAAGAACATAATCTCCTGCATGCAGAATAAAACCACAGGTCATACCAAGACAGAGCACATTTTCACAGGGGTTTCAAGATGCTTTTTATGGTGTAGTATGTATTCCACTATAACAATACAGCCCAACCATTTTACATTTAATCTCATCCTTGTTTTATTTGATGAACATAATACACTCTAGTTTTGTTTTGTGGGGTTTTAAAATAAATATGTAAAAAACGATCCTCTCTCTCTTTACCTTCATCAATATACCATGGGGATTTTGTTTTTGTTTGAGGCTGAGAGTCAACTGATGAGCCATTTAATGTGTAGAAGACTTCAGATCTGCTTCTATTTCCAGATTCAGAGGTAGATCCTGGAAAACAACATATTTTATTGAAGATATTAGTCTATATTAACAAAAGGTCACCTACAGTATTATTCCACAGTATGAATTTGTTACTACACTTTCAAGAAGACACAACTGCCTCTCCACAAAGGAACAAACTCTCCCATCAAGGCTAACACAGTCCTAAGCTTACAACAAGGTAGAAGTCTACACCAAACCAACTCTGAGCTGAAATCTCAAGTCATCAAGCTAAAAAGAAGGCAGAAAATACCTCTCAAGTGCAAATTTTTCATGACTACAAATTATGGATATAAAAAGGTATTTGCAGTACAGCTACAGTAGGTGAGTATTGGTTTTAAAGCACTAAAATTTCACAGTAGGCAAAAAAATTACTGATCCAATTCCAATTCTGTAACTTGTGTCAACATTTAATCACAGTTACTACAGTGAAGATCATCTCTGCCAGCATCCAATGCCCAGTAAAATTACAACTTACAGAGTACACTGTCACGAGTATTCTACTACCCAATGTAGCCACTAGTAAAATCAAAAGACACTGAACTTTGATTTCTGCCTTTAAAAAGAGACAGAAATTGCTTCTTTTTCAGGTTTTTGTGTCTGTGTGTTTGGGTTGGGGTTTTTGGGGATTTTTTTTCCCCTGGGAGGGTTTTCAGAGCTGAACAAAAACAGAGTCAAGGAAGTTTATATTTTGGGAATTCAATTCTGGTTTTGAATCACAGGAATATTAATACAGTCACTATGAAGTAGATCTGCTCCTGGGCTAAAAATTTTGAAGTTACTAGTTCTGCAAGAAGACAACAGCAAACTATATTTATTAAAATATAGTTTTATATACACCACACTTCCAGAGAAACAGAATGCAGCCTTGAGCTGGTGGTACTAGACATTTAGATAATTTGGTCTTGAAATTTGCTAAACCTCAAACTCTTTTTCATGAAAATGAAGGCAGTTTCAGCCATCTTAACTTAAATTACCATCTTTATAATGATTAAATAAATTCATACTAATACTCTGCTTATTTAACTTTTAACTAAATTTAAACTTAAATTTAACTTTTAACTACAATTGGACTTGATGATCTTAAATGTCTCTGCCAACCTTGATGATTCTGTGACCTTGACACATAACTGAAATAATGTAACAACTGATAGAAAAGACAATACTTTTTTGCAAGCAACAAACTTTTGTAATCTTACATAAGTAAAGAAAATCCCTTCCCATACATACCTATAGCCTTTGGCTTACTATGATTGAATGAGCTTTTGTCACCACTTCTTGAGGTATAGGCAAGCTTGGGAGGTCTCCTGTCCTGTGACACAGTCTCTAAAACATGGTACATGAAAACAGTATTAGCTTCCCTTTTCTATGTTTTCACTGTTACACAAAGTTCACCTCAAAATGTAACTGAGCAAAGCTCTGCCATCACAGGCCTTAACACTGAGTGGAACAAAGCCTTGTTTAGCACATAAACAACATTTTAAGTGTGTACAATCTGCTTTTATCACATCAGCAATTGCTTACTGCAAAGTCTACCATTACTTCTTGAGCATATCAAATAGGTGGACCTCACCTCCTTTACCATATGTATGTATTTCCATTATGGGAAACAGACGCAAGATATTTTAAGGTTTTTCTACCAACACATCTACAATAAATGCTCTTTTGAAAAAATGGAGAAGTCCCTGAGAATTCTCCAGAGAAAAGCAGAAAATTAGTGCAAAAACATGCATGTCAACTAAATGAGCAAGTAGGAGACAGACATAAGAAAAGTCAGTCAAACTGAAGTGTGAGAGCAACAATTACACATTACAGACCCATTAGAAGCTGCCTAGAGATGGTGCCCAAACAAAAGTCTCATGTAAACTTTCCTTTCTTCAGAAAAGTAATCAGAGAACTGTAGCTGGTACAAGTTAACACTATTCAGTGAATTACTGCAGTGAATTTTGCCAGACTTGACAGGCATTTCCAAGTATTTATTCCCAGAATGCATACATAATCCTGTCAGCATCTTTCCAGCACAGAAAGAACAGCCTGCTGATCCAGATATTTGAACTCCTGAAGTAAATTGAACAACATTCCATAGAAAAGATTTCCACTACAGACACTCACATGTTCATGAATATTACACACTGCAGAGTATTGTAAATACTATACAATTTGACAGGAATTTTGTTCAGTATTAAAGCTTTTCTACTAGTGAGATTGCAACCCAAAGGAGGTGAAACTGAAGAGAAATATAACAGAGACAGTAACTGAAGTGAATTTTGGATATTAATTCTGCAGTATTGCTTTAATCATACCAGTGTGCCTAGGTGGAGATGTCCTAGATGTTATCAAAGTCTGCCTTCTGGTTAAGAAAGCAGGGCATACCTGGAATAACATCGTTGATATGCAAAAGAAGTGTACTTTCAACACTTGCAAAACTGCACAGCTGTATTCCATTATATCTTCCATCCCAGTTTCCAATCGGATTATCCTAAAAATAGAAAAACACATTACATGTATCCCAAAAGAAGATTTACATCACTCTGAGTACACACATATGTCTTTAGGAATATAAAAAGCAGGAAAATGAATTTTTTGATAATGTCTACTTTTTCCTGTACCTAATTTTAAAGTTAGAATAGTCAAACATTACACTTTTTAAAGACAAAAGCTTAAAACATTATCTCTTGGGAAACAGCTCCTACTTTAACAAGCATTTTTCTTCTAAAAAACATTATTGATAAACAAGCTAGAGCAATTCCAGTGCATTTTTAGGGAACAGGTAATGCAGCCAAGAAAATGGAAGCATCTAACCTACAAAACCAGAACAATCTTGAACTACCAAAAATTTTAAAGCTGTTCATTTTTTAAAAATTCATGTTGTTAGAAATAATTTTTAATGACAAGCTTCACATTTTCTTGAAAGATCAACTTTTGTACTTGAAACTCACACTTTTAAGGTCCAACAAATTCAAACAAAACAGTTACATGGAAAAAAACTTTTAAAAATGGCTAAGAAAAGAAAAAGACATCCAGCCTACTTTTTTAACAGGCAGAACAAAGCCAGTCTCACAAGACGAACACTCGACTCCATGACTTCAAGACTGACACCTAACATGGCAAGTAGCTCAGTGGAGGCTCCTCAGAGTAAGCAGAGCATTTCGCCTGAACTGTTTAGCATCAAATAGGACACCCTTTACCTGATGCCAAGAAACAATTACCACCAAGGGCATCTTTGACACAGTGTTTATTTCCCATTTTAGGTCAGCCTCCGCTGAAGTAGCTTGTGGATAATGTTTCTTCTTCTACGTGCATGTCATTCACTAGCTAACACACATGCAGAAATTATTAAAGTCAGATTATTTTCTTACCATGTCCACTCCAACAACGTATCCTAAACTTTCGTTTCCTGGTAAGACATCACAGAATATAACTGTCCCATACTCTATACTCTCTCCTATCTTCAGAGAAACCCTGGAGTTGATCTCCAGAGGAGGAAGTTCTACCTGCATTGCGTCAACTGGAGCTGCATAGTCACTTTCCAGTTCATTGTCATCATCTTCCACCAGCTCCAGTTTGTCCAAAGCAACAAAAACCCCACAATCCTCATCACATCTGAAAAGCTGCTTGCCTTGGTACTGTCCATCAGTAAAGCCCTGACCGCGACCTTCTTCCTAAGTGTCGGAGGAGGAAGAAGAGGAAGGAAAAACAAAGATAAAAAAACAAATCATGTATTTTGTAGAAAACAGACTACTAAAAAAAGCAGTAACATAATCCAGTGTTTTGGACAAATTGCACTAAGAATTTGCCTGATGCACTATCATTATTGAGAGAACCCTGTTGTCAGAATCTGTGGCAAATATGCAAACTGTCTATCTTCAGGGAATAAAGAGCAAGATGTCACTAGATTAGAGAGTAGCTGCAGGCAGAAGCCTTTACACTCAGAGAAGCACTTTTCCTTCAGGTGCCCATTTTGCTTCAATCATCAAATTTTTGCCATATCAAGACAAGACTACTTCATACTAGATATAATGCTAAGCATTCAAAAATTCCACTTATATGCCATATAAAGTGAGATAATTTTCAGAAACACTGGGGCCTGATATTCCCTGAGGTTCTCAGTGGGAATTACAAAGAGTTCGGGAAAAGTTTAAAGAGTACTTTGAAAAATATACTTCTACAACAAGAGAAGAAATCTCCTGAATCTAATCCTTCCATAGCTTATGTTTGGCATTAATTTTTCAGAAATGTCTCACAAGGAGCACACAACAGATACATTCTCTATTTTGACTAGTTGCCATTAGACTTTTAGGGATCTACCAAAACAGCAGCCCTAAAATCCAACCCTGCATTTATGGGCTGTATCCTGACACAAGAAAATACTCAACAGATATCTGAGAGTCAGACATTCACCATGATAGTGAGGTAAGTACTTTTGCCCAGAGAACTTGTGGATGCCCCGTTCTTGGGCAGGATGGATGGAGCTCTGGGGAACCTGGTCTAGTGGAAGGTGTCCCTGCCCATAGCAAGGGGTTTGGGACTAGATGATATTTAAGGTCACTTCCAAGCGAAACCATTCCACAATACTATGAATTAAATTTTTCTGGGCTAAAGGACTCAAAGTATGACCAAGGCTTTCTGCCACCCCATACACCACATCAAGCTTCATTTAGCATGAAGATTACAAGGCTGATGTGATATAGCATGTTCACATAAAAGTTTTTATGAGAAGACTGAAGGTAATGGATTTTAGGGGTAATATGCTTCTGGGAAAAAAAAAATTATTAGGGCTTTCTCTTTATACTGAAGACATATTTAGCTCACCTCATAAAGTATATCTGATACTACCCCCTAGCAAGTAACTTACCAGCAACTCTACTCCAAAGTATATCCCTGTTAGGGACCTTTCTTGCATTAAGGGTCCTCTGAAGCGAACAACTCCAGGATATTTCTCATCCCCTGATCTCAGCTGTACTCTAACAGGTGAGCCAATATCTATTTGGAAGCCTTTAGCTAACCTGCTTTTGCTTTTAAACAAACTGTATCTTTCCTCACAGTTAGTAATAGCCAGAAGCAACTCAGCTACTTTTTCATTTATTTCTATAACATCCTTCTCATCCACAAACAAGATTGCATGAGGTTGCTCCAGAATCTTTAATCCAATCTGCAGCTTCTTGCCTTTACATGGAATATTTCTGGAGTGTGCCACAGAAGAACGGTCTTGAAAAAACTGCCCAATGCTACCTTTGGGCACTTTCAAGAGCTTTTGAGTCTGCTTGTCTATGACACTGCATTCTTGGAGAAGCAAGTAAAAGATCCGCTCTTCCCAGTAGGATGAACTTGCTTTTTCTTGACTCCATAAGCCTGAATTCATTGTGATTAATACTTTAAAAGCAGCACAGAAGTCTTCAAGAAAAATAATCTCTTGATTTATATGCAGTGATCTTTCCAAATTCTACTGGAGGCTCCAATCTTTGTGAAACAATGCAATGTTCATTTTGCAAAGAAACACATTCAAAGCAGGAAGCCTAGAATAAAAAGAAAAGGAAAAAAAAAGACAAAATTGAATTAGGTAAGTACAACTAGTCCTAAGTAAAACATAAAACAATTTAAATCTGTGACCAGACTCATTCTTCATACAGATCAGAGTTCAGCAAAATGCAAGGCAGTGACCACAGTCCCAGAACTGCTGGTCATGGACAGACCCATTTACCCATTTCTGCTCCTTATCACTGTGTATCTCACTTCCTTCTTTAGTTCCTTGGGAAAAAAGAAGGTTGTGGAAAACATGTAATGAAATGCAGAAAACAAAGAAAACACATGTAAGTGAAAGCAAAAAAGAAAACCTACGTGCAAATGAATATAAATAAACAACTTGCTCTAGTTTACAAACAGTATTTTAATGAAATTTTCCACTATAAAGCTCTTTTCCCGTGCTTAGTGACTACTTATTTCTGACAAAGTGTACTGCATCTGTCATCCTGCATAACATTTTGAATTAGTGAAGCAGAAAATTGTGTTGACAAAATAGAGCAGCAGAAAATGGGAAATTTGGTAACTTATAACAGCCATTTCTATAACAGAAATGGGTAGCTCCAGTAATGTACAATATATGAAAACCAAATTGCACTGGCATTGCAACATGCAATTCCCAGGAAAAAGAAACCTGAAGCTCTTATTTTTTATCATTCTAGAAAGATAATTCACTTCAACAAAGTAAGAAATACCTCGCTTTCAGTTATTAAAGTACCACGGAGCAAATGCCTTATTTCAACATCATCTTTAGAACTACAGTTCACAACCAATGAAGTGAAAACCCACAGTTTGAAAATACTTCTTTGAGCATATGTGTCTACAGTTTTGATCACAGTGGATACATGAAGAAAGATCTGCAGTACCTTAGCAGGATTTGTTCTTCTAAAGATGACAGCAAAGGGCAGTATACAAGTTCAGAATGTATTGTCGTGTCAATTTTCCCGTTCTCAATATGTGATGCCACAGTTTGCATTCAGTTAAAGGACAATCTCAGTGACTATTTATTCCTAAAGACAAAAAATCCTTGTCCTTGTGCCTAGGTACCTTATTTCTCCATAACTTTTCTCTGATGGCATTCAAATACCACAAAATCTATTGGTACTTCTTCTACCCTGTTTGAACCCAGTTTCAGAAGCCATTGGAAAGCAATTAAATCCAACAGTCCTCTAATTATTTTCCTCATCTTTTTAAACACAAAGAATATTTAACACAACTCTCCCCCCAACAAAAAGCAGTCACTACAGACAACCTGAAATTTGGGCAAGTCTCATCTTTCAGTCCCTAGGAACTCACACGTTCCCGTGCTGCCTTGGTGAGGCTCCTGTCCCATCCATTCAAACCCCACCTGCACAGCTGGGACTGGTGGGTGTCAGTGTCACCGCCACACTCCACACCTGCAGCAGCCACAGGAGCCCTTTGGCTTCATGTGCTTCCCTCTGCAAGGTCACTGCCATCCGAGGGGAGGATGCAGGCAGTCTGAGACCCCGCTGGGGGAAGTCTGATACACCAGCCCTGTGTTTCCAAGCTGGAAAATATTCTTCCTCACTTCATTTGCTACACAAAAATGGGCTTTAACGTTGGTTGATGATTAACAAAAAAGTGCTGTGACTGTGGGATTGAAATAGTTTATGTGGAAACTGATGAAGAACGCAGCAAGATTGCCTCTTCCACTCTCCTGCCCCACATGGAAACACGACTAAATGACCATTCGTTTTTGTAAGTCTACTCAGATGGTAAAATAAGAGTTTCATATGAGTTCTGACTACTGCTCTCCCTTTACTTTTTTCACACAATGGGAAAAACCCTGTCTTGTTCTTCATAACTCCATTTTATGTTCACAAGAATATTTATGTTCTTTCAAGAGCTAACACACTTCACTTTCCTTTTTTTTTTTTTTTTTGAGCATTCCACAGTTTCTCCATGTCCAGTAGACTGCAAACAAGTATCTCTGACATTACAGGAGTCCTGATTTTTCCTACCTAATTTAAAGAAATAATAATTTTAATTTTAATAAGGATGCACAGAAATAATATATTAAAAGAGAAATTCTGTTCAACAGCTTAAAAAAAGATTAACTGATTTTTAAGTAAGCTTTAACGTATCTATTTTTAATAAGTATATCTTGTTTACAAGTCCATTGCTGCAACAATACAATCTTCATGTGTTTAGTGGCAAAGAATTCAGTGTGAAAACTTGTCAATAGCTGCATTTAGATTATGTAATAACTTTATGTGGTGTGTGGTCAGTCTTTCAAAGCCCTAATCACCCACAGAAATGTTATTAAACCCACTGGCTATAGTACCAACAAGCTTCCCTTTATTAAAGAGTTCATTATCACTATACGAAAATGCCTTCCTTTAAAAACTTATCTACAACCACTGTCCCAGACAGCCTCAAAAGCCAAATACCCTTCTTTTAGAATAATACAAGTGATAAACTAGTTTTTAAGAGTAGAGAAAAGCTTGTTAAAAGGACATTAAGTTTCGGCAATGTATCAAAAATACATTTACATACATCACTGATTTTAGAATTATTTTTTACAGCCATTTTCCATGGAATTTGAGAGTCAAGCAAAACCTTTGCTGAACAAACAGCGTAGTCGTGTCAGACTCGGACAAGAACAAACTGTTAGACCACTGTATGATTGGGAACCAAGCAGCTTAATCCTTGCCAAAAAGTCATCACTGCACTGCACAACACACCAGCAGCTACAACACTGAGTACTTGAGTACAACCCAAGAGTACTCGACCACCAACATGGACAAGTGTCAGAGCCTGTTCAGCTGCATCCTTCTATTCCACCTACTACCTGAATTTCTTCATGCTCAAAAGACTTTGGGGAGAAACAGGCAAAACACAGTTATGATGGCAGCACTACATACTTTGGAAGCAAATAAAAAAAAAAAATTAAAAATTGTCAGGGGTAAGCCATAAGCTACCTAACTTCAAAGCTTCCCTAATTTCCTTTATTCCTCGGTTGTGAGTCACTGTTGTCAGTACAGAGACATCAGAATAACAGTTTGCTCTGAAATTCAAGAACTCTGTTTCTACCCTGCAGAAGCCTTAGATGAACCATAGAAAGATATTTAAACCAGCTATCAGGTTTCAGAATGAACACACGTCTGTGGCTCTGATTCAGAGTATAAAATGAAAAGGCTAAAATAAACTGGACAGTTTCTTTAAAAAACTGACACTTTAATGCTAAAAATAATTTAACTAGCTGAGATGCAAAGTACTGTTCTTCAACAGCCCAAACCAATTCTCATGGCAAGGTCAAAACTAGAAGCAAGGAAATTTAGTTGCAGCTCAATGTACACAGAATTACATGTCGGCAATGCAAGCCATGAGTGGTAGAAATAGAAACTGTTTCTCAAAACAGCAGTTGAAACAATGTAATATCAAGATGTTCAAACTGGTAACACGAATCCTAAAACAAAATGCACCTGCAGTTGTTTTCCGCGTTACAAATCTGATACAAATAAGCCCCGTGGGAGCAAGAACAGGAATCATTCGGAAGGGCCAGAATTCTCTGGCGTTACGAGATTTATCAATACGGCCGCTCTGCAGACACCCCGCGGCCAATCCCACCCAAAAAATGAAATACTTGTGCTCAGGTTCCGAAATAATACCGAATATCGTATTCACTGGGTTCTCTCACGGACTGTTTCATGGCAAGGCACGTCCGTGCGACCCACAAGGCTCCCTGCAAGGCTCAGCTTTGGAGAATAATCATCCTCCCCCCGGCCCAAACCTGCGCATTTTCTCTCCTCCCTGGGCAGCTGTGCGCAGGACGGCGAAGGAAAGTCCCGAAACACTTCTAGAGTCGCCAAGGCGCTGCTCGGGGATTGAGGCTGAAGTGTGGGAAAGGCCCAGCAGGGCCCGCCAGGAGCGCAGCCGCCGCTACCCTCGGCCCAGCCCGCCCCGCCGCTGGGCCCGGCTCCCCCCACACCGCAGGGGCGGCCGCGGCTGCCCGCGGCGACCGCCCTCGGGACCGGCCGGAGCGCGGCCTGAGCCGGCGGCCGCGCCAGCCGCGCCCCTGCCTGACGGCGCCGAGCGAGGTCCCGCGGCCGCGCCCGGCCCCGCCGGCTCCTCACCTCCTGCTGCCCGGCCCGGCCCGGCCCGGGCCTCCCGCCCGCGGGTCCGTCCCTCACACGCCGGCCCGGCCCTCCCCGCGCTGCCCCATCGCCGCCACGGCCGCGCAGCAGCGCCCGCACACCCGCTCCTGCTGCCCCGGCAGGCCCGCCCCCTCGGCCCCCTGCCGCTCTCGCAGCCAATCACAGCGCGCCGGCGCCACCGCTGCGCAGCGCTATTGGTGATAAGCGCTGCCAGTCACCAGCGGATTCGGGGTTTTCCAGCGCATCGCGCTTGTATGAGCCGCAGGGGAGGGGGCGAACGGCGGAACACTCCCTCTGGAGGGCGCTGATTGGTTACATGGAGGGAGGGGCGGGACTTCTGGCACTCCGGAGACGCTGATTGGGTGGCGCGCGCGTGCCCCCAGTGGCGGGGCGGGCACTGCGCGCCGGGGTCGGTGCGGGTGCCACGCCCCGGTCCCGGCCCCGGTCCCGGCCCCGCGCCGGGGCTGCGCTGCCTGAGGGCTCCGCGCGGCGTGAGGGCTCCGCGCGGCGTGAGGGCTCCGCGCGGCGTGAGGGCTCCGCGCTGCCCGAGGGCTCCGCGCTGCCCGAGGGCTCCGCGCGGCGTGAGGGCTCCGCGCGGCGTGAGGGCTCCGCGCTGCCCGAGGGCTCCGCGCGGCGTGAGGGCTCCGCGCTGCCTGAGCCCTGCCCGCGTCCAGCGCCGAGTCCTGAGCCGGAGCCGCTGGTCCCTGTCCCCGGTGCGCGCAGCACGGGGGGGCGGGACGGACGCTCCTCGGGGGGCGGCAGAGACACCGCGGTGCAGTGAGGAACCTGCCCGGGCCCGGAGCACGGCTACCGGCGGGATTAACCACAGGCCCTCCGGCTGCCCCTGGGAGGAGCCAGGAGCGCTTCTGAAATATTTTTACTCCCAAGAAATTAAAGTAATGCTACTGAGTATTTAATGTCATAGAAGCCAAATATAGTTCCTCTTTAAGCGACCTACTTTTGATTGTTCCTGCCATCTGAATGCTGTGCTATTCTATCCACTTAGCAACTTCCACTGTTCCACTTCTATCCACTGTTGTTTACAGAAAATGAAGCTCTGCTTCAATTATGAATGAGAGAATGAACTCTGGAATAGAAGGGAGTTTCTCAACAGGACAATTGGGTTTAAAGATTCCATTCACACATTCGGCATTTCAAAAGAAAACATTTATGTTAGAGAAGATTTGTTTTTATTCATATAGTATTCTAAACCAGTGCTTTAAATTTCATTTGAAAGCATTTCTGAAGTTTTGTACTTTAAGAAGTGGACTTCCTACAAAGAAGTCCTTCCTTCATCTTTTAAGGATACAGGATTTGGTTCTGTATCTCAGGAGGTTACAGTAATATTGGCACATAAATAAACACTTCCCTGCTTTCTTAGCATCAGTAGCATTCCCTTAATATATGTTTTTATGTAATTTAGTAATGTGCAGTTCAACATTAGCTAAAGGGTGTTCCAGTTAATCCTGTTCCCTACAGCTCTCCAGAGACAGTCAGTAGGCAGACCCAATGCAGCCCCAAATCACTGCACATTTGTAAGCTCTAAAGTATTGTGAGTCACTACCAAGGCTTTTGCTAGAAAAATGGGAAGGCAGCACAGGGGGTTTTATTTGTGTGGGTATGTGCAAGATTGAAAGGACACGGACACCAGCAGGAGTTTTTGGGAACTCCTGAAGAAACAATGAGATTCCATCTACTATGGAATGAATGCTCACACTAATCACTCCAGCTAATTCCTTAAAAGGAAAATTGCATTTCAAAGTATCATTTAATTTTTAAACAATAAATAGCATGGAAAATATACTATACTAAACAATATACTAAGATTTATGCCTTCTACATTTTGCAGAAGAGCACACAGTAACCCCAAGTCATGCTCTTCTGATCCTCAAGGTGGCTATCTACACACAGCTGCTGCAGCCTCTGCTTCTGGAGCTGCCTTTTATGCTGCTGCAAACTGCATTAACATATCTGCTATAAATCCTGTTATCCCAAATTTCATTATGTTTACATTTTGGGTATAAATAAATCACATGTGGAACATGACCGTAACTATTAGCCAAAGTACACCATAATTATATGTGAGGAGAAAAGGGGACAGACACATTATGAGCATAAAATACCAAACTGCTTGATAGGAATGTAGTTTCCTAATAACTCACAACCAAGTACTTAAAAATATTCTGTATTCCATGTAATTATGCACTTAACCCTCTGTGAATTCAGGGGGAGAAATGACCAACACGGCCCATTCTCAAAGCCTGTCATTCTGCAGGCAGAGCAGTGCCTGTGACATTTAACCCAAGTTAATATCCCACTGACCCACTGGGCTTGCACACAGCTCCATGTCACTGACAGACCACAGATGAAAGGCAGGCCAAGACTGCTGTTTACTCTAAAGCTCCTTCATACTCCTTTAGAAGTATAAAGGAGTTGTAAAGTGATAACAGGACTTTGGCAGTGTACAATGGGCCTGCTACGTCTCTTTTATGTTGAAAACCCTGTCAGTAACACCAGCACGAGACATTTGGCATTAAACAGAAAATGATTTCTTTAAACCACACTCTTGTGAAGAGAGACATGTCTTGTAATAATGAAGTATGGTAAACAAATTCCACTTCCAAATGACACAACACTGTGTAATTACATATTATAGCATAGCGTGGAACAGAATTTTGTGCTGTGCCAGGATAGGAGTATGGTATTCATTTATCACAGCATTGCCCCAAAAGTGCAGAATATTCATCACATCAGATGATTCTTTTCCTGCTAATTCAAACATAGAAATGGTTGGTATTTGTCCAGCTGCATTAAAAAAAGAGGAAAGGTTCTTGTAGAAGCATCAAAGACAATATGACTGCATTTTCTAAATATTAGTTACATGACAAAAAGGGACTTGGATAAATATGTCAGATATTTCTGCCTAGCCTTGTTTGTTTAGGGTTTTTTGTCATTATCTACTGTTCTAAGGAACAATTTAGTAAAATAAATCATGTTTAGCTAAATAGTCTGGGGCTTGAGATGGAAAAGCAGCACAGACTGTGAGGTTGCCTGAACCTGCACTTCTTAGGAGAGAAGCTGAAGAGTATTTCGTAATGGGGATATTACAGCCACATTCTTTAACAAGCATAAGACCTTGCTCTGCCTGTGATAAAATGCCAATAAAATCTGATAAAAAACTGCAGTTCATATATAACATTGGTTTAGCTCCCGAATTTTCCGGCTGATATCAGCTTTGTAGTCTATGGTTAAATATTGTATCTGTCAGGGTTTGTGTAATCTATCTGATTGGGAAAATGAGAACTGCCCAGATAGGGGTGTAAATCAAGGCAGAATGTTTGACACTGGGGCAGCAGTCCCTTTTGGTTCTTTAATTATCAAAAGCACACAGCCTTTCAATAGTGGCAGGCATCCTTTACATGGCATCACAATGCTGGCTCATCTCTTGGCTGATCACCAAGTTTTGGCCACAAACTTTCCAGTTATTCTTCTTAAGATGAGTAATTTCATCTGAAATGGGCATGGAGGACATAACTCATATGACAACCACCTTTTATGCACTACACTCTTGCGATTTTAGCTGTGCCTCAGTCCTACATTATTGCAGAGCACACTTTTCCCATATCCTTGGTAGATGCATTTTAACACCATGCTCCTTATCTCTGACAAAACCAGTCCTTTCACAGAACACAAACTCAGAGTGAGCCACTGCATCAGGATCCCTTTTCCATCCCTCACAATGTCAGAAAATGCTTTTCCATTAAAATTTACCTCAGTTTTATGAGTATTAAAGTATATTGATGGTGTAAGTGTGCTTGCCCATCTCTCAGAATGCTTTGCTGCCATTATGAAAATTTTGTTTTCTACTGCTTAACCTTTACATAATATTTGACTGTTGGAAGCACAGCTGAGAATATAAAAATAAATATTAGTTATGCACTCTGCTAGCAAACAACACTGTGTACTGCAGTGTGTTTTGCATGTGCTAATCAAGTAGACACTTAGGAAAGTAAAATGCTGCCAGACAAAGAGCACTGGGTCCCAGTGAAGGGCGAGGTGCTGTTTGGACCAAAGCTGAGCTCCTGGGAGCAGAATGAGGAGTAGCAGCCTGCCAAACCTGCTGTGGATGTCACAGCTCCTGGGCATGAGGAGCACCCTCAGGAAGCAGCTGTGACCATAATAGCTGACTCCATTAGGCAGGCAGAAGTCTTGTGGAACACCCTTGATTTGTAAATATAATCATCCAGGTTAATTTTACTAGAAAAGCAGTAGGTAACACTTAATGCACTGAAAAATGTACTTTTTTATTTTCTTTTCACTTTACCAAGAGCAAGACAATAGCAGCAAACATCACAAAATAATACATTGCTTTTTGGCAACACATAAATTAGCTGATTCCGAATTCAAAGTTTAGATACATCTGTAAACTGTCAGCATGAGTGAAATACACTGAAATCCCCCTTGGTTTTTGCTCACAATTGTAACCAAACCCATAAATCTAGCCTTAAAGGAATGAGAGTAGTGCCAGAAACCCCTGCCTTGTCTACACTTAAAAGAGTTGGCTGGAATAGCTACACCTTAGAGCTGAATTGGCAAGCACAGATTCCTTTTCGGGTGTAACTTAAATCACTTTTCTCATGGAATATGCTAAAATGGCCAAAGGACTCTGCCAATATAACAGCATTTACTCCAGGGCTTTTGCCAGTGTGGCTGTAGCTGCATGCAAGGGATTTTTCATCATTCTGACAGCTATTTTGGCAAAACTCCTACATTTAGATCAAGTCCAAGTTAAAGTTGGCATTGTTTTATGTTGCAAATAAAGCAGAAGAGAAGCATTACCAGTTTATGGCCGTGGTTTTACATTATTTTAAATTGTTTGTTCTAAAGGAATGTGTGGGGCAGGATCCATGTGGTCCTTTGGATGCTTGCCTCCCACATTTGTGCTGCATTAAAATTGCTTGGTTTTTCAGTGACTGAACTTTGGCAGAGGGCAAACTTACCTTACTAGAAAAAGATAATGTCCATGTTATTTACCCCAGAAATAGCTATCCTGATGGTTTAAAGCAAATTTCCAAACTGAACTCCAAAAGGAAGCATCTGGGCCAAAGGACATGTAGATTAATACATCATTCTTCTTCATTTTGTCCTCAGTTCAACAATAAATTTAAGCACATATAGGATTAATTTTAGGCACACTCGTAAGCCCATCTCAAGTTTAGTAATCATGTCAGATATGATAATGCTCCTTTTTGAATTTTAATTAAGCAGATATTTGAAATTAATCATGTGTTCTGCGCTATGCAGAATCAGGATTTCTGTCAGAAGTGCAAGTTTACACAGAGCAAGGCTGTTTGCTGTCATGCCATCTGCATTTTCTTTCCCAAACTGGATGTTAAGCCTGTATTCTAAAGACATCCCAAGAGACATTATTTTTCCACATAAGTACATTTTACGTACTTAGCTCTTTCCCCCCTAATCTCCCTTTCGCTAATAGTGTTTTTTGGCCGCAGAGCCCCAGGCAGAGCAGTGTGCATGGGCTGTGCTGCTGCACGGTTCCCTGCCGAGGGCAGCGCGGTGCCCGGGGCCGCTGGCGCTGGGGCCGGAGCCCCGCGGGCAGCGGGGCCGGGCCCGGGGCCCGGGAGGGTTCATGCGCAATGGGGCCAATGGGACGGGGAAGCGCGATTTCACCGAGCCTTCTTCCTTCCTTTTCGTTAGACACAAACGTGCCCGCCAGAGGAAGGCACACGCATCTGCTGCTGCGTTCCGGCAGGGCGAGGCGGGCTGTGCGGGCCTCCCGGAGCTCACATGTGCCTCGGCTGAGGGAGCCCCGCGCTCTCCAGGTGCGTGCTCCGGGCGCTGCGGGCTGGAGCTGCTGGAACCCGGGGAGGGAGCTGGAGCAGCACCGACCCCGGAACGGAACAGGATGCGTGTCTGCTCGAGATAAAATCCTGTCATTTGTTGCAGGGGGGTTGTGCTGCTTTGGAGGGGGGTTTTTATACGGAAAAAATAAGTAATAGCTTAGTACAAGAGCTTGCGATGAGTTTTAGCTGTGAAAATGAAACTGCATGAAATGCAGTTAGTGTTCAAGGTACATATATTGAAGGCAGGAGACTTGTATGTCATAACATCCACTCCTGCATTCTTCTATTTACAAGTGTGTTATGTATCCTGGTAAAAAAAATTGTGTGTGTGCGTGTATATATGTATGCATGTATGTGTACGTGTACGTATACGTGTACATGTACGTGTATATGTATATGTATATATGTGTCTATGTATATATATGTGTTTGTGTATATATCTATACACTCATATAAATATTTATGAATATAAAACGATGCACATACAAAGATTTTTTTTCAATGTAAGTACAATTTTTTATTATAAAGTTATCCCAACTTACAACCAAGAAAAAGGTTGTCATTTAAATCTGTTTGGTCATTTTCAGATTCCTCATTTTATCTGCTATATATGCTCTTGGGATAAACTGTTGTGATTTTCAAAATACTAAGCAGTTAAAAAATAAGTGGCTATTCTTCATGTTCGAAGAGCAGATCGTAAGGAGGACTGAAGAACAGTGAGAACTTTAACTCCAAGAATAAGGGCTTCCATCATGCTTTCATTAAGAAGGATGACAACATCTGTATACTTGCTTGTGCAAGCCAGAAAAAGGAAATGTTTCTGTCAGAGGAAAGTGGTTTGCACTTCCGTTATTTCCAGTGGGGAAAGTAATTTCTTTTCTTTTTATAACCTTGCAGCTTGCCAGGAATCGATAAGTCTGCTGAAGGAGTTTCCTCACCTCTGTATCCAGCATTGCATAACTGTGTGGTAGACAAGTGGAGGCAAAATGATGTGTAGCAACAACCCTCCCAAACCATCCCATTGCTTAATAACCACTGCTTGGGCATTCTTTTAGCAGGGTTTCTTGTAAAACTGTATTTTTCTGTTATTTGGTTTTCACTCGTTGGCTGAACTGTGAGCAACATTTCACTCATGCTAAGGGAACACAGCACCTTGGCAAAGTTGTTAGGATGTTTTTGGAACTTTTTCAACTGTTTGTATAACACAGTGGTGTAACAGGTAGATTTTGATCATTTGTAAAAAAAAATCCTTAGATGTGGAGATATTTAAGGAGCAGAATGGCCAACCTGGTCTATGGAACAGGTCTATGAAGTAGGAATATATTGTGGTAAAAGTTTTGTCAGTGCATGATAAAATAGTGGTCCTAGCAGATTTAATTTGGCACAGTATATGTAGGGTAAATGAACAAGTAAAAGGAGAATACTTCTGCACAATAATTAGAAAATTCAGATCTCCTTCCACCAAGCCATTTTCAAAGTCAGTTGTTTTGTTTTCACAGTACAGAGATAAGTCTCTGGAGGGAGTCTAAAACTTAAATATGATGAAAACTTTATACTGTTTTAAGTATTACCCTATTTTGTCCTACAGGTTGTGATTAAGAACCGACAATAAGTCTTTGAGTCTTGAGAACAGTGAATTTTAGCAGTGTAAAAGAACCAGACTGCTGGTTATACTAATTATCTCAAAGATTTTTAGTTCATCTGAGTTCATACTTGCAAACTTGAGGGCCAAATACAAGGAGGAAGAAATCTGCCCAAATTGAAGTTCATGACAAAATTCTCATAGGTAAGAACTGAGTTCCCCTAATCTTATTCAACATAACTTCTTATGGTTTTCTTGATTTTAAGCTGCCATAAAAACATCCAAACACTTTCAGTGGTAGCAGTTATAGGGATGGTTCTGCACTATGTAGATATTTCTATTTATTACTTTAGTTTTTATAAAATTACACTGATTCAAGTTCATAGAGAACGAGGAATAATACAAAAAATTACTGAACTGGATCCCCTAAAGGTGTGGTACTAAGAATATGTTGTGGTGTTTGTAATCTTTCAGTAATAGCAAGCAATGGACCAAGATTCACTCTGCACAGGAGAAAGGGAACTGTTGGAAGCTGTAAGCAGAATTTCTACATCTTCTACCACAAGTCCATCTGATGAAGAAGAAAATCATCCCAAAGCTGAAATTTCATGTCAAGTGAGAAAAGAAAATCCAGGAAAAGATGACACACAAGGTGGATGCTATCCTTTAATTTTATTTTTCATCTGTTTATGCCATTAATCTTTTGTATAAAAACTTTGTTTATTTATTGCAGCAGTGGTTCAAAATTGTACTGCCATACTCCACTGAAAATAAGCCTTGATTGTACTTGTATTAATAATGTAGCAATAGTGAAACCGATGCTCATCCTGGTGTGTATATACACTCACAAAGGTTTCCTTTCAAATGCCTCATGCATAAAATGTATCACAGATTTAATTTACACTCCAGGAATGAAAGCAGTGATCATCAGATGGCCAATCCTGGGAGGGCACTTTCTGTGCATCTCCAAATCTGAACTTCTTGGCAATGTCAGCAAGGACACCAAACTGAAGCTAATCTCAAGCAGGCAGCTCTCACATGCCTTTAAAGAGGCATGCCTAAGATTGCTGTCATCTGTTATTAAGTAAAATGTTATGTATAACCCAAAATATATATAATCTCATCAAGATTTTAAGTCTGGAAGGATGTCATAAAAACCACCTCTCCTAGGAAATAGATGCTTTGTGGGGATTGAGCCAAACCCCCAAGGCCTTGATAATTGAAACTGTATGGTCAAATGATTAAGAACATGTAAAAGTGGGGCCACTGAAAGAGCACTGTGGTGCCTTTACAAGTCTATTTCTGCATCAAGCTGTTCTCTTACCCTTCAATTGTGCCCCTTCACCTCCATTGGCACAATGTTAGATACACTGCAGCCTGACTTCAGCTGACTGCTTTGACAAAGATATCCTTGACTAGAAACTGGGCCCAGTGTGCCCACTGAGATACAAACATTCCATTTCTTTTATCCACTTTGCTAGCCTATATGCCACATGATGAAATCTATTGTCAGTAGATTGCAAAGACAGAGCAATTGCCTTTTTGAAATGCTACATGAAATTCTCCTGCAAGCAAACTCTCCAACCAGCTGTCCCATATTTTTTACATATACACATATGTGTATATATATATATGTGTGTGTGTGTGTGTGTGTGTATGATCATGGGAAGAGAGAAAGAAAAAAAGAAGGAGGTATATAAAATATTTGTAGCTGAGCTGTTATCCAACTTTGAGGTTAGGATATTCATGTTTTCTCAGCTTTCTCCTATTACTGCACAAACCCCATATTTGAGTAGGGTCAGTTTTTGAATAAATGTCTGAATTTGCAGCTGCACTGTATTATCTCATCCATTTAGCAACAAAGAAGCCTGGAGAAATGTCTGACTCAAAAGACTCAGTCAGTGTTTCTTAAGGCTGCTTCTGGGATGATGAAGTAAATCTCCTGCTTAGATTGTGCCCGAGGTTACAACCTTGACATACAGTATTTTGTGGCAGTATGTTCTGTACAATTTTGTATTCTGCAGGTGATATGTTTTCTTTCATTATTTCAGACCCTAATAGCTTTCCTCAAAGCATGTGCTCCTGTCTATCAGCAGTGAAATCACTTCTTTTATCAGTCCTTAGGTCTTGCTGTTACAGCAACAGAAAATCCAGGGTGTTCTTTCACAACAAGTACATAACAATTTCTTTTCCAAATGCAAAGAATATAATCTGAAATAGTAAATCTATTGGTTTTAGATTCCAGTGCAACCCTAAGTCCCAACTCTTCGATGACCACTAAGGAGCTTCAGGAATATTGGAGGAATGAAAAACTCCAGTGCAAACAAATCAAACTCCTTTTTGAAATCCCATCAACCAGAATTGTAGAGCAGAACTTATCTAAATATGTGGTAAGCTAACAAATGAACATGTAAGAAGATCATTAATTTTTATTCACTCTACAGGAGTCTGCACAGCACACAGCAGGTCTCACTACATGAAAGTCTCAGCAAGGGCCAAGTTTTGCAAGCCATGATCACACTGAGTAGAATCTGCTGCAGTGGAAATTGTTATCAAATAAATGAGTATCTTGAGTATCTTTAAAACACAGAGTTTTGCCAACATTAAGGAAATTCACACAAATGTAAAAATATCTGTGTATTTACACTTCCACTGAGCTAGCCAGCTGTAGCAGCTGCAGAGCATTTGTGTAACTTCCACATCAGAGGTTTCTCTTAGCACAAGTGCAGAATTCTTTGATGTTGACAAAGTCTAAGACATCCTCCTGCTAGATCGCTTGGGATTGTTCCCCTTCCCTACTTGGAGCTCCCTTAGGTGGCATATTTCTGTCATATTTTTAAGATGAAACATGAGTATGAGGAGTGGAAACAACCAAGTAGGTTGGATTTTTCTATCTTTTTTCACAGTACTGACACTTAATTTTTATTTCTGGTTCTGCTCCTGGCCTTCAGGACTGATCTAGAACAGTGCCTTTTAGTACTCCTGTGAAATTCAGATAGAGATGGTTTCCTTGTTTGCTACAGTCTGTGAGATCTGTAGATGAAAAATGCCAAGAATCAGCATTGCTGATACTGGGTGATCCAGTTTGGTAGAATTTGAAGCAGGTAAATATTTTGGAGACTATCCTAAGATCTTGTTGCGTGCTGGACACACCCACTAGTTGCTGCTTTTCTTGCATACACTCCTGAATATTCAGCTTCTGAATAGCTAAAAATTGGGTTTGTGTAACTGCATGAGAGCAAGAGTATCATTCAGCATATGTGCAATTAAACTTAGTCATAAGTCACAAGCCTAGGCAAAAAGATTTACATTACAACAAAATTGAGCCAATTAGAGTGACAGTCTAATTAAGTGCTACTTATTTTTTCATGCACAATCCATAAATAAAAAAAGCAAGTACTTGTAAATTATTCACTTAGCTGCCCTTGATAAAATGATAGCTTAAAAATCCTGCTCTTATGATTGTTTTAGAATGCATCAGGCATATATACACTTTTCAGCAGGGAGCAGGACAAAGTATGGGAAAATGTCACAGTGCTTACAAATGAAAAGAGATCAGAGAAGTCAGCTCAAATTTAGAAACCTTTCAAGAAGTGCCTGTAAAGATCATTTATGAAGATTAAAAGAGAGAATTTCTCTTTAAGGAAAAACAAGGAAGAAAACCAGACAGGCATAGTGCGAGTACTGGTTTGCAGCCTTCAATAGCACCAAAGAAAATAACTGGCATGAGCAAAACCCCTCCAGCTCCTGTGTAAATCAGTGGGAACAGGCTGAATCTGAACGTGAACATGGTCATCATCCAAGAGGCCACCAGTCTGTGTCCTTAGCTGGTGGCTGGTGACACAGCTAATCTGGCCCCCAAGGAGCTACCATGGTTTACACACCTTAGGGATTGGCCCTTCCTCAATATCACTGAGCCTGGATCAGAACCAGAAGAGATTATTTGGACAACACAGCGCAGAATTTTGGTTTGCAGCTATTTGCCTAATGCCACACTTTTTATGGTTTTTTTGGGGCTAATGAAGAGCTGAGGAAGATGTGCTCTAGAGTCCTGTCAGTGTGGGGCAGCACTGCTGGTAGCTGCAAGTGAAGGGCTTTGAATGGCAGTGTGTTGTAGAAATGTCACCTTTTTTGTCTTATTTAAATGTAAAGTAAGTTTGAATACAGGGCAATGATTTGGAGGGGAGAAAAGGATTTGGAATTGCTCCATCTTATTTTTGCACGCACCAGATATATTGCCAAATACTCCCTCTTCTTTCACAGCATTACTAACACCCCAAATCCCTAGGAATGTCTTATACAAAGAGCATTTCTGAATATTGTGACTGATGTAAAATAGATTACATTTAATATTAAGTCTGGGAAATCCATTCAGTTCACTGAAAATGATTGATTGCAGCAGCCATGGCTGTTATAAACAAAGTACAGCCACAGAAATGCTTTGTAAGTGTTATGTGCTTCAGCCTGCTGCTAGTTTGCTTTCCCAGCACCTTGCAGGATGGGATATGTTAGTGCCCTGTTTATGTACAACTTGTTTACGTGCTAAGCCTGTCTGGTGACAGAAGTACAGAACAGCAGGAGGTGGGAATTTTGAGTTTGATGGCTGCAAATCTTTGAGGTCTATGCTGAGCATGCACCATAATCCCAGACAGTAACTTTTTCAGCAGCACTGCCACAGGAGTACACGAGATTTCACATAGAAAACGGGTGCAGGAGTGTTTCAGCTGGAGGACTGAACAAGCACAGAATCTTTTCATAATAGCATTACACAAAATGTGACTGCACTGAAGCTGGAATGGTCCCTTCTCATGCTTATATTTTCTCTTTGATTGTGTTTAGATGTATAAAATCATCATTTTGCAAACAGGGAGTTTTGACAGCAACAAGTCTGTAATTGAACGGCGTTATTCAGATTTTGAGAAACTGCACAGGAATTTGCTGGAGGAATTTAGCGAAGAAATGGAAGACGTAACCTTTCCCAAAAAAACCCTAACAGGGAACTTCACAGAAGAAATAATCAATGAAAGAAAATTAGCCTTCAAGGACTACCTGAGACTCTTATATTCTATGAAATACATCAGAAGATCAAAAAAATTTATTGACTTTTTAACAAGGCCGGAGCTTCAGGAAGCATACGGTTGCCTGCGGGGTGGCCAGTACACCAAAGCTTTGGAAATCCTTTTAGAAGTCATTGGGCTGCAGGAAAGGCTGACGAGAGGGAACCCTGTTGCAGTTGTCCCTACTCTCTGTGCCATCGTGGTGTGCCACAAGGACCTGGAAAACCCAGCAAGTGCCTTTGAGTACGGAGAAAAAGCTCTGTCACGCCTCCGTGTGCACACCAGCCACAGGTATTACATTCCACTGCTGGACACAATGATCACCCTGGCATATGAACTTGGCAAGGATTTTCTGTCTTTGCAAGAGAAACTGGAAGAATGGAAGACAAAGAAAGATCCCATACGGGTTTTTACCCTGAAAGAACTTGCAGTTCGGGAGTACGTACGGTGAGCACAAGAAAAACTTAATGAAAGAGCAAACTCTTGAAAAAGAGTGAGAACTGGAAATTACCTGTTTGGCTTGCATAACATTGTATTAATGGGAAAAAATTAAATCAAATATCTTTTATGTTCAAAGGGACATTAACATCTATGTTGGAATATATTACATCTACTGTACAGATATGAGGAGTACCTGAGGAGCACCTTAAGGTTTTTTGAAGGAAATTTGCTAGAAAACAATCTTTTATGATTTGGTTGTTTTGAACATAGATTATTTTGTTTGAAAAGTCAGAATAAGAAAATACAATTAATAAAGCACTTGAAAATCTATAGAATCAGAAGCGTTAATCTTTCATGTGGAAACGACTTCCTTTTCAGGAAGACAAATATCTTCTCAGCAGATGCAATCTAAAGGGTGCAGCTTCTGGCACTGAATGTAATTTTTCACTGCTCCAGCTGGGGACCCATCAAATGGCACTTTGCCATTTCTGAGCATGATGGGTTTGGTCCTGTTCCCACTGAATTCAGCTGCTGTGGGCAGGAGGAAGGGGAAGGTTTACAATCAGCTTTGGTGAGAGCAAAAAATACAGGTGATGATCATTCCATCACAGATGAGGGAATACACTTCATTTTCCTTTTGTAGCTAACATTGTTTTATGACTTTCTGCATTGAAAGCACATTCTTGTTTGCCTCAGTAGTTTCCCTCAGCTCTAAGGTCTCTCCCATACATTTATTTTAACAATCTGGTAAATTAATTCTCATCAATATTGTACTTTGGCATGTCATTATCTGGCATGGGTCATTATTCTCTGCTGAGCATAGTCCACTGAGTATTTTCAACCCTGTACTCCTGTTACAGATACTACCTGCACCACAATGGCATTGTCTATAAATTAGGAATAACTGTATTAATTTACCTCCCCAAGTCTTAAAAGATTCAGCTAATTGGAAGTGCACTGAAGCTGAAAAACTTTGTTGTGCATTGTTACAAGAAGAATGTCTTGAAAAAAATACAGAATAATAGGACTGTCTAGGGTGAAAAGTTAATATTTTAAGTAGCTATTAACAGCTAAGCATTAAACACAAAATACATGGATTATTTGTTATTTGACAATTATTATTTTTTCTAGTTATACCAGAAGTAATAGAATTAAGAGTAATTAATTAAGAGACTTAAGGGCTAATCTTCCCACAACATAGCATTTTGCAGGACAGTTAAAACGGATCAAAGGTAACACCTTCTTAGGGGCTGTGTGAATCAGTAACAAGGCAGTGAAGAAAAAAGCATGCCTGGGGTCTGCATCACACTCAGGCAGTTTCAAGTTCAAGCTGAAGGGAAGCATGGCCTTCACACTGCTCTAACTCCACAGCAGATTGTGATGGAAAAACAAAAGAACAGGAAAAAGTTATTTCCTCCCTTTTGCCCCCTTGTGTGCAGCATCCCAGGCACAGTTCTCTGGGATTCTCCTCGGTTTCTATGGGGTGGTCCATGAATAGCTGCACCCACAGACCCTCACCTTACAGCTGACCACAGGATTAGAAGGTCCATAAGTACTTGAAGTCTAGCAAGGACAATTACCAGGAAAGCAGCACATCTGTGAGATGTAAGATTTATTAATCTCCCCAGAGATTACATTGAAAATCCTTGGAAAGAAAAATCTTGGATAGTTATGGCAACAAACGGGGATCCACTGAGCCTGGATTTCACCTGGAGCTCTGCCACAGACTTGGTCTGAACTTAGCACAAATAACTTAATCTCTGTGTCCCTATTTCCTCACACAGTACTTCCCTATAAAGTTTCCTCATTCAGGTTTTGAGTACTCGGAGGAGAGCTGTGAAACTTGACCAAATAAGTTAAGT